>NC_088877.1:10250885-10274538 GCF_032884065.1 Artemia franciscana
CTTCGGCCCCCCCCCAAGCACCCCCCTGCGTGTAAGTCGTTACGCGCCATATTAGTTACGCACCATTGTAGTTGTATCCCTGTGTCCCACCTGTGAATATAGATAGATATATAAGTTTTTAACTACGTAAAACTTGCGAATATGCAACATTCTTCGTTGTCCCATTGTGTGCATATAAATAGATTGTCAGGTTTACCGACTCTTGAACATGCAACATATAATTGTCCATGGGAAAAACAATCCGCATTCAGATCTATACCGCATTTTTCTAATGATTGCCTTGAGCTTTGTAGATGGTGATTGCTTATGAAACATACCCTTTGTCCCCGTCGTCATTTATATATTCCCCCTATGCCCTCCCCCCCGGCGCTCCCGTTGTAGTTATGTCACTGTGTCTTGGTCGTCATTTATATTCCCTGTGTCCCGGTGTCCCGGTCGTCATTTGTGTCCCGGTGTCCCGGTCTGTAATTTTCATTGAGTGTCCCGGTCGTCATTTATATTCCCTGTGTTCCGGTCGTCATTTTCTCTTTGAGACACAAGTCTGTTTTCACGTTGTTCTTGTGATTCCTCAGCTTGCTTTCTTTTCTTACTTTCTCTATTAGCCGCAAGCTTTTGGCATTAACTCTTTGAGCAGCTTCCTCGGCTGTTTCGTCTGCCATTGTAGAATTTATACTAAAATTTCTCTTTGAATTAACTCTTTGAGTGGCTCCCTCGGCTGTTTCTTCTGCCATTGTAGGATTTATACTGAAATATCTCTTTGAATCGCCCCCTTATATACTTATAATGACGTCATATACAAAGCCTTATATACTTATAATGATGTCATATGCGGACAAACTCACAAACGTACAACTTATTTTATATATATATATATATATATATATATATATATATATATATATATATATATAATATATATATATATATAATATATATATATATATATATATATATATATATATATATATATATATATATATATATATATATAAATATAAATATAAATATATATATATATATATATATATATATATATATATATATATATATATATATATATATATATATATATATATATATATATATATATATATATTAATATAAATATATATATATATATATATATATATATATATATATATATATATATATATATATATATATATATATATATATATATATATATATATATATAAATAAGTTGTCTGTCTGTGTGTCTGTCTGTCAGGTGACGTCATGTTTCTGTGTCGACTGACGTCATGAAGTTAGTTGTCGTCATTTTTGCTATGACGGTGACGTCATTAAATATATTTAATCATGAAGTTAGTTGCCGTCATTTTTGCTATGACGGTGACGTCATTAAAGATATTTAAGACATATATGTTCACGTAGAAATCTATTAATTTTTAAGTTTAAAATGACTGATGAACTTACAATGGCAAAAGCCGATGAAGATGCTCAAAGAGTCTATGCCAAAAAACTTGCTGCTGATAGAGAAAGTCAGAAAAGAAAGCGTGCCGAGAAATCAAAAGAACAGCAAGGAAACAGGCTTGAGGCTGATAGAGAAAGAAAGAACAGAAACCGTGCCGAGGAATCAAAAGAACAGCAAGGAAACAGGCTTGAGGCTGATAGAGAAAGAAAGAACAGAAAGCGTGCCGAGGAACTACCAGAGCAACGCGAAAGCAGACTTGCTGCTAAAAGAGAAAGTGAAAAAAGAAGGCGTGCCGAGGAATCACAAGAACAGCAAGAAATCAGGCTTGCTGCTGATAGAGAAAGTAAGAAAAGAAAGCGTGCTGAGGAATCACAAGAACAGCAAGAAATCAGGCTTGCTGCTGATAGAGAAAGTAAGAAAAGAAAGCGTGCCGAGGAATCAGAGCAACCTGAAAGTTATCGCCTGGCATTCAGGTACAGCCCAGTCGATGATTATAGCTTGAGTAGATGTGTTCAAATCGGGACAATGTCTAAAATTAGTCCCTATTGCAAGGCCTTGAAATTCAATGGTGAAACAATGGGAATGTGTTGCGCCTCAGGAAAAGTTAAACTTCCTCTATTGGCTGCACCACCAGAGCCATTGAAGACTTTCCTTACTGGAACTACGGCAGAATCTAAGCGTTTTTTGTCAAAAATCAGAAAATACAACTCATGTTTCCAAATGACGTCGTTTGGAGCCTAAATCGAAAATCCAGATCAATTTATGTCTACTTTCAAAGTAAAAGGGCAAATTTATCATAGAGCAGGGTCCCTTCTACCATTCTCAGGCGAGAATCATAAATTTTTACAATTGTATTTTATCAGTGATAGAAATTTTGAATTGAATGCACGTTGCGAAATTTCTCCCAACGCTGAAAGGACAATCGTTTCCCAATTGCAACATCTTTTCCACGAAAATAATAATTTAGTGCGTCTGTTCAAAACAGCCATCGATTTGATGCCTACTGATACGCATAAAATTGTTATTTCCGCTGACAAAACGCCTCCTGGCCAACATGTGCGTAGATACAATGCTCCAACTATCGACGAAGTGGCAATCGTTATGGTCGGTCATCAGTTTTTACCTCGAGATATTATTCTTCATAAGCGAAACGCTCAGTTGTTAAGAATTGCTGAAACTCATTGATGCTGCGATGCCCTACAATATCCTATCATTTTTTGGGATGGAGCCGACAGCTATCACTTTAATATTAAATTGATGAATCCAGCCACTAACAAAGAAATGAATAAGAAATGCAGTGCAATGCATTATTATTCCTATAGACTACGTGTCCGATTGCAAAACGATGACTCTTGTCAAACATTTTCATATCAATTGCTGGCAATTGGAAACGGAAAGCTCCCAGTAGACTCAATTTCAGGACGTATACAACTACCTGCTGATTTCTGTAATTTAGTGACGTCCAAAAATGAATTGATTGAAAAAGTATTTCCGAAAATTCTAAAAAATTATGGAAATAATAAATGGCTAAGTGAAAGAGCGATTCTCGCACCCAAAAATATAGACGTCCACGAAATCAACAATATTGTTTTGACCAAGATTCGAGACCAGGCAGTCCTTTACAAGTCAGTCGACACAGTTTTGGAACCAAATGAAGCGGTTAATTATCCATCTGAATTTTTAAATTCCATAGATCTTTCAGGGTTTCCACCACACGTGCTACAACTAAAAATAGGCGTACCAATAATACTTTAAAAAATATCAACCCACCAAAGCTTTGCAATGGCACGCGACTTGCCGTAAAAAAAACAATGGAAAACCTAATAGAGGCCACAATCTTGACAGGGCCTTTTGAGGGTGAGGCTGTTCTTATTCCTCGCATTCCCATGATTCCAACGGATCTGCCTTTTCAATTTAAAAGATTGCAATTCCCAATTCGATTAGCATTTGCAATCACCATTAACAAAGCTCAAGGTCAATCATTAGAAAAATGTGGTATAAATCTTAATACTGATTGTTTTTCCCATGGACAATTGTACGTTGCATATTCGAGGGTCGGTAAACCTGACAATCTATTATATGCAGCGACAATTGGACAGCGAAGAATGTTGTATATTCGCAAGTTTTACGCAGTTAATTTGTATTGTATCTATCTATCTATCTATCTATATAAAAACGAGTTGTGTGTATGCATGTTTGTTTGTTTGTAAAAAGACCGTTTGCATATGACGTCATTATTAGTACATACGGCTTTGTATATGCACAGACAATGGGAAAGCCAAGAATGTTGTATATTCACAATTTTTACGTATTTTAACTCCTGCAGACGAAATGAATGCTTGCCTGAAAAATTCTAATTTATGGGCACACGTAAAAATATTAAAATTAACTACAAATATGCGTGTCCGATTGCAAAACGATGACTCTGGTCAAACATTTTCAGATCAATTGCTGGCAATTGGAAACGGAAAGCTCTCAGTAGACTCAATTTCAGGACGTATACAACTACCTGCTGATTTCTGTAATTTAGTGACGTCCAAAAATGAATTGATTGAAAAAGTATTTCCGAATATTCTAAAAAATTATAAAAATAATAAATGGCTAAGTGAAAGAGCGATTCTCGTACCCAAAAATATAGACGTCCACGAAATCAACAATATTGTTTTGACCAAGATTCGAGACCAGGCAGTCCTTTACAAGTCAGTCGACACAGTTTTGGAACCAAATGAAGCGGTTAATAATCCATCTGAATTTTTAAATTCCATAGATCTTTCAGGGTTTCCACCACACGTGCTACAACTAAAAATAGGCGTACCAATAATACTTTTAAGAAATATCAACCCACCAAAGCTTTGCAATGGCACGCGACTTGCCGTAAACAAAAACAATGGAAAACCTAATAGAGGCCACAATCTTGACAGGGCCTTTTGAGGGTGAGGCTGTTCTTATTCCTCGCATTCCCATGATTCCAACAGATCTGCCTCTTCAATTTAAAAGATTGCAATTCCCAATTCGATTAGCATTTGCAATCACCATTAACAAAGCTCAAGGCCAATCATTAGAAAAATGTGGTATAGATCTTAATACTGATTGTTTTTCCCATGGACAATTGTACGTTGCATGTTCGAGGGTCGGTAAACCTGACAATCTATTTATATGCAGCGACAATTGGACAGCGAAGAATGTTGCATATTCGCAAGTTTTACGCAGTTAATTTGTATTGTATCTATCTATCTATCTATTTATATAAAAACGAGTTTTGTGTATACATGTTTGTTTGTTTGTAAAAAGAGCGTTTGCATATGACGTCATTATTAGTACATACGGCTTTGTATATGCACAGACAATGGGAAAGCCAAGAATGTTGTATATTCGCAATTTTTACGTAGTTTAACTCCTGCAGACGAAATGAATGCTTGCCTGAAAAATTCTAATTTATGGGCACACGTAAAAATATTAAAATTAACTACAAATATGCGTGTCCGATTGCAAAACGATGACTCTGGTCAAATATTTTCAGATCAATTGCAGGCAATTGGAAACGGAAAGCTCCCTGTAGTGGGAAAGCCAAAAATGTTGTATTTCGCAATTTTTACGTAGTTTGAAACACATATATAAATCTATCAATATTCACAGGTGGGACACAGGGACACAACTACAATGGCGCGCAACTAATATGGCGCGTAACGACTTACGCGCGCGGGGGTGCTTGGGGGGCGCGAAGCGCCACCCCAACAGCTAGTATATATATATATATATATATATATATATATATATATATATATATATATATATATATATATATATATATATATATATATATATATATATATATATATCTATATATATAAAAATAAGTTGTCTGTCCGTTACGCCAGATTATATCCATATATATAAAAATAAGTTGTCTGTGTGTGGATCTGTGGATGGATCAGGTGACGTCACCTGAAAAAACTGGATCAGGTGACGTCAAAACTGAAAAAACTAAAAAAAGGCAAAAACTACAAAAAAAACTAAAAACTAATAAAAAAAATAAAAAAGCTAAAAAACTAAAAAAACTAAAAAAAGGCAAAAACTACAAAAAAAACTAAAAACTAATAAAAAAGCTAAAAAACTAAAAAAACTAAAAAAAGGCAACAACTACAAAAAAAACTAAAAACTAATAAAAAAAATAAAAAAGCTAAAAAACTAAAAAAACTAAAAAACTAAAAAAAGGTAAAAAACTAAAAAAAACTAAAAACTAAAAAAAACTAAAAAAAAAGGAAAAAACTGAAAAATAAGCTAAAATAAAGGTAAAAACCAATAAAAAACTAAAAAAAAAACTGAAAAAACTAAAAAAAGGCAAAAACTACAAAAAAAACTAAAAACTAATAAAAAAAGTAAAAAAGCTAAAAAACTAAAAAACTAAAAAAACTAAAAAAAGGTAAAAAACTAAAAAAAATAAAAAATAAAAAAAAACTAAAAAAAGGAAAAAACTGAAAAATAAGCTAAAATAAAGGTAAAAACCAATAAAAAACTAAATAGAAAAAAAGGAAAAAAATAAAAAAAATTTTCATCTAAAAAACTAAAAAAAACTAAAAAAGGTAAAAACTAAAAGAACTAAAAAAGAAAAAAATAAATGACGACACTCAAAGAGAAAGCGACCAGGACAAAAGGAATGTTCGATTAGCAATCAACAAAGCACCGGGACACAGGGAGTATAAATGACGACCAGGACATAAGTAAAAAAAAAAACTATCTATATATATAAAAATAAGTTGTCTGTGGATCTGTGGATCGTGGATCAGGTGACGTCACCTGAAAAAACTGGATCAGGTGACGTCAAAACTGAAAAAACTAAAAAAAGGCAAAAACTACAAAAAAAACTAAAAACTAATAAAAAAAATAAAAAAGCTAAAAAACTAAAAAAACTAAAAAAGGGCAAAAACTACAAAAAAAAATAAAAACTAATAAAAAAGCTAAAAAACTAAAAAAACTAAAAAAAAGGGAAAAACTACAAAAAAAACTAAAAACTAATAAAAAAAATAAAAAAGCTAAAAAACTAAAAAAAACTAAAAAAACTAAAAAAAGGTAAAAAACTAAAAAAACTAAAAACTAAAAAAAAACTAAAAAAAAGGAAAAAACTGAAAAATAAGCTAAAATAAAGGTAAAAACCAATAAAAAACTAAAAAAAAAACTGAAAAAACTAAAAAAAGGCAAAAACTACAAAAAAACTAAAAACTAATAAAAAAAAGTAAAAAAGCTAAATAACTAAAAAAACTAAAAAAACTAAAAAAAGGTAAAAAACTAAAAAAAATAAAAAATAAAAAAAAACTAAAAAAAAGGAAAAAACTGAAAAATAAGCTAAAATAAAGGTAAAAACCAATAAAAAACTAAAAAGAAAAAAAGGAAAAAACTAAAAAAAATTTTCATCTAAAAAACTAAAAAAAACTAAAAAAGGTAAAAACTAAAAGAACTAAAAAAGAAAAAAATAAATGACGACACTCAAAGAGAAAGCGACCAGGACAAAAGGAATGTTCGATTAGCAATCAACAAAGCACCGGGACACAGGGAGTATAAATGACGACCAGGACATAAGTAAAAAAAAAACTAACAAAACTAAAAAGAAGGTAAAAACTACAAAAAAACTAAAAAGAAAAAAAAACTAAAAACTAATAAAAAAACTAAAAAATCTAAAAATCTAAATAAACTAAAAAAGAAAAAAAAAAGGAAAAAAATAAAGGAGAAAAACAAAACTAAAAACCGAATGTATATACAGACCGGTACACCGGGATACAATGACGACCGGGACACAGGGAATATAAATGACGACCGGGACACAGGGACACAACTACAACGGGGACACCGGGGGAAACAGGGGGATATAAATGACGACCAGGACAAAAAAACTAAAAAGAAAAAAAAACTAAAAACTAATAAAAAAACTAAAAAATCTAAAAATCTAAATAAGCTAAAAAAGAAAAAAAAAGGAAAAAAATAAAGGAGAAAAACAAAACTAAAAAACGAATGTATATACAGACCGGGACGCCGGGATACAAATGACGACCGGGACACAGGGAATATAAATGACGACCGGGACACAGGGACACAACTACAACGGGGACACCGGGGGAAACAGGGGGATATAAATGACGACCGGGACACCGGGACAGGGAATGGTCGATTAGCAATCACCATCAACAAAGCTCAAGGGCAATCATTAGAATCATGAGGTATAGATCTGAATACAGATTGTTTTCCCATGGACCATTATATGTTGCATGTTCAAGAGTCGGTAAACCTGACAATCTATTTATATGCAAAGACAATGGGACAGCAAAGAATGTTGTATATTCGCAAGTTTTACGTAGTTAAAACCATATATATATATATATATCTAATATATATATATATATATATATATATATATATATATATATATATATATATATATATATATATATATATATCTATATTCACAGGTGGGACATAGGGACACAACTACAATGGCGCGTAACTATTATGGCGCGTAACGACTTACGCGCGCGGGGGGGCTTGGGGGGGCGCGAAGCGCCCCCACCAACTAAGTGTTGGGGTGGCGCGAAGCGCCACCCCAACAGCTAGTATATATATATATTATGCTAAGTTCAAAGATTGTATATAAACGGTGTAGACAGACCACGTTGCTTGTTGTTAGTGGCAATAAGTCTTTTTTAATATAATATTATCTTACTTAGTATTAACTTATTAAGTATGCGTAGACCTCAAGGAATAGAATACGAACAGATTTATTTTTTGACAACTATTATTTGTCATTCTTTGACTAATTCAAGTAGAAATTACGTGAGTAGGGGGTTGGGATTGTTAGGTCGGAATGGGAACCTTTTTCTTAGTATTTTGTATTTTTCCCTTCATATAATTTTTTTTCAAGTAAACTTAGACTAATTTAGTCCCCACTGGGCATTTAAAAATCCCGATGAACTCCTTGTGTGAAATTTTGTATTCAGAACACGACGTTTATTCACCCGAAGAAAGCTTAAAAAGCCATTAACCAATCGTTCTGAATCCCTTTTAGGTGTATTTTATACTACTGAAAAATATTGTCTGACTACAAAACCTTTAATATACTGTATAAACTCATTGCTATCATGTATTGTTTTGATCTTTAAAGGCATTTGAATGTAATTTCATTGACATAAAAATGTTTTGTTGTTAAAAGATTAAGCCTCTAAAGCATAGTCATCTAAAGGGCGCACGTCCTGCCCATGATCTACTAAAATATTGCCATGTCCTACCGATTGGGCCTGCGTCCCTTGCAGAGAATCAGGGGCTTAAAGTAAGGATTCTTTTTTTTAGCTTTTTAGAGCCTAAAGGGTCCTTAGGAATTTTTTTTATAGAAATTCGACAAGAAAATTTGAATTGTAATGGAACCTGAGAACTACGCTGAAAAAAATATAAGAGTTGCCGTGTAGAATACAAATTACCAAAAGCTCCCTTTGTTATACAATTTATTTTAAGGGCTTGTAAAGGTGAAAAGGTTATGAAAAGCTAGTGTGGAAAAAATGTCGTTTTAACTATAATCAAAGTTAGGATTTTTCTTAATTATAAAATGACGATTGCAGATTAAAAAATTTTCTTTGAGTATTAAACCTGACAAAAGAAAATAACTCTCACAGATGTCAACCCAAAATATATTTTCACTACAATTTATTCAGAGTAAATTCTAAGACCCTACTGCGTATATATGTCGTTTAACTATTTTTCACTACAATTTATTCAGAGTAAGTTCTAAGACCCTACTGGGTATATTTGTCGATTAAAACACAATATAGGTTGTGTATGTCGATTAAAACACAAATATAAAATATATATATATATATATATATATATATATATATATATATATATATATATATATATATATATATATATATATATATATATATATATATATATATATATATATATATATATATATATATATATATATATATATATATATATATATATATATATATATATATATATATATATATATATATATATATATATATATATATATATATATATTGGTGGGGCGCTTCGCGCCCCCCCAAGCCCCCCCGCGCGCGTAAGTCGTTACGCGCCATATTAGTTACGCGCCATTGTAGTTGTGTCCCTGTGTCCCACCTGTGAATATAGATAGATTTATATATGTGTTTCAAACTATGTAAAAGTTGCGAATATACAACATTCTTGGCTTTCCCATTGTCTTTGCGTATACAAAGCCGTATGTACTAATAATGACGTCATATGCAAACGCTCTTTTTACAAACAAACAAACATGCATACACACAACTCATTTATATATAGATAGATAGATAGATAGATACAATACAAATTAACTGCGTAAAACTTGCGAATATACAACATTCTTCGCTGTCCAATTGTCGCTGCATATAAATAGATTGTCAGGTTTACCGACCCTCGAACATGCAACGTCCAATTGTCCATGGGAAAAACAATCAGTATTAAGATCTATACCATATTTTTCTAATGATTGACCTTGAGCTTTGTTAATGGTGATTGCAAATGCTAATCGAATTGGGAATTGCAATCTTTTAAATTGAAAAGGCAGATCCGTTGGAATCATGGGAATGCGAGGAATAAGAACAGCCTCACCCTCAAAAGGCCCTGTCAAGATTGTGGCCTCTATTAGGTTTTCCATTGTTTTTTTTTACGGCAAGTCGCGTGCCATTGCAAAGCTTTGGTGGGTTGATATTTCTTAAAAGTATTATTAGTACGCCTATTTTTAGTTGTAGCACGTGTGGTGGAAACCCTGAAAGATCTATGGAATTTAAAAATTCAGATGGATAATTAACCGCTTCATTTGGCTCCAAAACTATGTCGACTGACTTGTAAAGGTCTGGTCTCGAATCTTGGTCAAAACAATATTGTTGATTTCGTGGACGTCTATATTTTTGGGTGCGAGAATCGCTCTTTCACTTAGCCATTTATTATTTTTATAATTTTTTAGAATATTCAAAAATACTTGTTCAATTAATTCATTTTTGGACGTCACTAAATTACAGAAATCAGCAGGTAGTTGTATACGTCCTGAAATTGAGTCTACTGGGAGCTTTCCGTTTCCAATTGCCAGAAATTGTTCTGAAAATGTTTGAGCAGAGTCATCGTTTTGCAATCGGACACGCTTATTTGTAGTTAATTTTAATATTTTTACGTGTGCCCATAAATTAGAATTTTTCAGGCAAGCATTCATTTCGTCTGCAGGAGTTGATCTAGGTATTATAGGTAATGTTTGCCTGAAATCTCCCGCAAGCAATATTAATGTCCTGCCAAAGGGTTTCGACTTCCGTCTCAAATCTTTCAAGCATTGATCCAGAGCCTCGAGCGATTTTTTGTGTGCCATTGTGCACTCATCCCAAATAATAAGTTTGCATTGCTGCAATACTTTACCCATCCCAGATGATTTGGAAATATTGCACGTGGGAGTTTCTGTAGAATGCAAATTCAGAGGCAATTTCAAAGCGGAATGAGCAGTTCTTCCACCAGGTAGCAATGTTGCGGCTATTCCGGACGACGCAATTGCCAACGCTATATCATTTTTTGATCGAATTGATGCCAGAATCAGTTTTATCACAAACGTTTTACCAGTACCTCCTGGCGCATCCAAAAAGAAAATTTCTCCAACGTTGTTATATATATATATATATATATATATATATATACTAGCTGTTGGGGTGGCGCTTCGCGCCACGCCAACACCTAGTTGGCGGGGGCGCTTCGCGCCCCCCCAAGCCCCCCCGCGCGCGTAAGTCGTTACGCGCCATAATAGTTACGCGCCATTGTAGTTGTGTCCCTATGTCCCACCTGTGAATATAGATAGATATATATATATATATATATATATATATATATATATATATATATATATATATATATATATATATATATATATATATATATATATATATATATATATATATATATATGGTTTTAACTACGTAAAACTTGCGAATATACAACATTCTTTGCTGTCCCATTGTCTTTGCATATAAATAGATTGTCAGGTTTACCGACTCTTGAACATGCAACATATAATGGTCCATGGGAAAACAATCTGTATTCAGATCTATACCTCATGATTCTAATGATTGCCCTTGAGCTTTGTTGATGGTGATTGCTAATCGACCATTCCCTGTCCCGGTGTCCCGGTCGTCATTTATATCCCCCTGTTTCCCCCGGTGTCCCCGTTGTAGTTGTGTCCCTGTGTCCCGGTCGTCATTTATATTCCCTGTGTCCCGGTCGTCATTTGTATCCCGGTTTGTATATACATTCGTTTTTTAGTTTTGTTTTTCTCCTTTATTTTGTAGTTTTTGCCTTTTTTTAGTTTTTTTAGTTTTTTAGCTTTTTTATTAGTTTTTAGTTTTTTTTGTAGTTTTTGCCTTTTTTTAGTTTTTTTAGTTTTTTAGCTTTTTTATTTTTTTTATTAGTTTTTAGTTTTTTTTGTAGTTTTTGCCTTTTTTTAGTTTTTTCAGTTTTGACGTCACCTGATCCACTTTTTTCAGGTGACGTCACCTGATCCACAGATCCACAGATCCACACACAGACAACTTATTTTTATATATATAGATATATATATATATATAAATAAGTTGTCTGTATGTGTGTCTGTCTGTCAGGTGACGTCATGTTTCTGTGTCGACTGACGTCATGAAGTTAGTTGTCGTCATTTTTGCTATGACGGTGACGTCATTAATGATATTTAAGACATATATGTTCACGTAGAAATCTATTAATGTTTAAGTTTAAAATTACTGATGAACTTAGAATGGAAAAAGCCGATGAAGATGCTCAAAGAGTCTATGCCAAAAAACTTGCTGCTGATAGAGAAAGTCAGAAAAGAAAGCGTGCCGAGGAATCAAAAGAACAGCAAGGAAACAGGCTTGAGGCAGATAGAGAAAGAAAGAACAGAAAGCGTGGCGAGGAATCAAAAGAACAACAAGGAAACAGGCTTGAGGCTGATAGAGAAAGAAAGAACAGAAAGCGAGCCGAGGAATCAAAAGAACAGCAAGGAAACAGGCTTGCTGCTGATAGAGAAAGTCAGAAAAGAAAGCGTGCCGAGGAATCAAAAGAACAGCAAGGAAACAGGCTTGAGGCTGATAGAGAAAGAAAGAACAGAAAGCGTGCCGAGGAATCAAAAGAACAGCAAGGAAACAGGCTTGAGGCTGATAGAGAAAGAAAGAACAGAAAGCGTGCCGAGGAACTACCAGAGCAACGCGAAAGCAGACTTGCTGCTAAAAGAGAAAGTGAAAAAAGAAGGCGTGCCGAGGAATCACAAGAACAGCAAGAAGTACAATTGTAAAAATTTATGATTCTCGCCTGAGAATGGTAGAAGGGACCCTGCTCTATGATAAATTTGCCCTTTTACTTTGAAAGTAGACATAAATTGATCTGGATTTTCGATTTGGGCTGTTTCGTCTGCAGGGGGTTGATCTTGGTATTACAGGTAATGTTTGCCTGAAATCTCCCGCAAGCAATATTACTGAGCTGCCAAAGGGTTTCGAATTCTCTCCCAAATCTTTCAAACATTGATCCAGAGCCTCGAGCGATGTTTTGTGTGCCATTGTGCACTCGTCCCAAATAATAAGTTTGCATTGCTGCAATACTTTACCCATCCCAGATATGCAAATTCAGAGGCAATTTCAAAGCGGAATGAGCAGTTCTTCCACCAGGCAGCAACGTTGCGGCTATTCCGGACGACGCAATTGCCAACGCTATAACGTTTTACTGGTACTGGTAAACGTTTTACCAGTACCTCCTGGCGCATCCGAAAAGATAATTTCTCCAACGTTGTTATCGACACAATGCATTATCGTATCATAAATCTCTTTTTGTTCCGACGTTAACTTGGAAATGTTATTTTGTACATACGACAATAGATCACCCGTACTGTAACTTTGTTCACGATCCGATTCTACACATGTCGAAACAGCAGCGGTACGATTAGGTTAAGGCATTCCCAAATCCTGAAGTGGTTTGTTTGCCATACATACGCACAAATCTATATATATATAAAAATAAGTTGTCTGTCTGTGTGTCTGTCTGTGGATCAGGTGACGTCATGTTTCTGTGTTGACTGACGTCATGAAATTAGTTGTCGTCATTTTTGCTTTGACGGTGACGTCATTCAAGATATTTAAGACATATGTTCACGTAGAAATCTATTAATGTTTAAGTTTACAATGACTGATGAACTTACCATGGCAAAAGCCGATGAAGATGCTCAAAGAGTCTATGCCTAAAAACTTGCTGCTGATAGAGAAAGTCAGAAAAGAAAGCGTGCCGAGGAATCAAAAGAACAGCAAGGAAACAGGCTTGAGGCTGATAGAGAAAAAAAGAACAGAAAGCGTGCCGAGGAATCAAAAGAACAGCAAGGAAACAGGCTTGAGGCTGATAGAGAAAGAAAGAACAGAAAGCGTGCCGAGGAATCAAAAGAACAGCAAGAAACAGGCTTGAGGCTGATAGAGAAAAAAAGAACAGAAAGCGTGC
The DNA here is from genome assembly GCF_032884065.1 of Artemia franciscana. Classification (NCBI taxonomy): domain Eukaryota; kingdom Metazoa; phylum Arthropoda; class Branchiopoda; order Anostraca; family Artemiidae; genus Artemia; species Artemia franciscana. The sequence goes on from NC_088877.1 coordinate 10,264,849, forward strand.
CGAGGAACTACCAGAGCAACGCGGAAGCAGACTTGCTGCTAAAAGAGAAAGTGAAAAAAGAAGGCGTGCCGAGGAATTACAAGAACAGCAAGAAATCAGGCTTGCTGCTGATAGAGAAAGTAAGAAAAGAAAGCGTGCCGAGGAATCACAAGAACAGCAAGAAATCAGGCTTGCTGCTGATAGGGAAAGTAAGAAAAGAAAGCGTGCCGAGGAATCAGAGCAACCTGAAAGTTATCGCCTGGCATTCAGGTACAACCCAGTCGATGATTATAGCTTGAGTAGATGTGTTCAAATCGGGACAATATCTAAAATTTGTCCCTATTGCAAGGCCTTGAAATTCAATGGTGAAACAATGGGAATGTGTTGCGCCTCAGGAAAAGTTAAACTTCCTCTATTGGCTGCACCACCAGAGCCATTGAAGACGAATGAATGCTTGCCTGAAAAATTCTAATTTATGGGCACACGTAAAAATATTAAAATTAACTACAAATATGCGTGTCCGATTGCAAAACGATGACTCTGGTCAAACATTTTCAGATCAATTGCTGACAATTGGAAACGTAAAGCTCCCAGTAGACTCAATTTCAGGACGTATACAACTACCTGCTGATTTCTGTAATTTAGTGACGTCCAAAAATGAATTGATTGAAAAAGTATTTCCGAATATTCTAAAAAATTATAAAATTAATAAATGCCTAAGTGAAAGAGCGATTCTCGCACCCAAAAATATAGACGTCCACGAAATCAACAATATTGTTTTGACCAAGATTCGAGACCAGGCAGTCCTTTACAAGTCAGTCGACACAGTTTTGGAACCAAATGAAGCGGTTAATTATCCATCTGAATTTTTAAATTCCATAGATCTTTCAGGGTTTCCACCACACGTGCTACAACTAAAAATAGGCGTACCAATAATACTTTTAAGAAATATAAACCCACCAAAGCTTTGCAATGGCACTCGACTTGCCGTAAAAAAAACAATGGAAAACCTAATAGAGGCCACAATCTTGACAGGGCCTTTTGAGGGTGAGGCTGTTCTTATTCCTCGCATTCCCATGATTCCAACGGATCTGCCTTTTCAATTTAAAAGATTGCAATTCCCAATTCGATTAGCATTTGCAGTCACCATTAACAAAGCTCAAGGTCAATCATTAGAAAAATGTGGTATAGATCTTAATACTGATTGTTTTTCCCATGGACAATTGTAGGTTGCATGTTCGAGGGTCGGTAAACCTGACAATCTATTTATATGCAGCGACAATTGGACAGCGAAGAATGTTGTATATTCGCAAGTTTTACGCAGTTAATTTGTATTGTATCTATCTATCTATCTATCTATATAAAATCGAGTTGTGTGTATGCATGTTTGTTTGTTTGTAAAAAGAGCGTTTGCATATTATGTCATTATTAGTACATACGGCTTTGTATATGCAGAGACAATGGGAAAGCCAAGAATGTTGTATATTCGCAATTTTTACGTAGTTTAACTCCTGCAGACGAAATGAATGCTTGCCTAAAAAATTCTAATTTATGGGCACACGTAAAAATATTAAAATTAATTACAAATATGCGTGTCCGATTGCAATACGATGACTCTGGTCAAACAGTAGACTCAATGTCAGGACGTATACAACTACCTGCTGATTTCTGTAATTTAGTGACGTCCAAAAATGAATTGATTGAAAAAGTATTTCCGAATATTCTAAAAAATTATAAAAATAATAAATGGCTAAGTGAAAGAGCGATTCTCGCACCCAAAAATATAGACGTCCACGATATCAACAATATTGTTTTGACCAAGATTCGAGACCAGACAGTCCTTTACAAGTCAGTCGACACAGTTTTGGAACCAAATGAAGCGGTTAATTATCCATCTGAATTTTTAAATTCCATAGATCCTTTAGGGTTTCCACCACACGTGCTACAACTAAAAATAGGCGTACCAATAATACTTTTAAGAAATATCAACCCACAAAAGCTTTGCAATGGTTCGCGACTTGCCGTAAAAAAAACAATGGAAAACCTAATAGAGGCCACAATCTTGACAGGGCCTTATGAGGGTGAGGCTGTTCTTATTCCTCGCATTCCCATGATTCCAACGGATCTGCTTTTTCAATTTAAAAGAATGCAATTCCCAATTCGATTAGTATTTGCAATCACCATTAACAAAGCTCAAGGTCAATCATTAGAAAAATGTGGTATAGATGTTAATACTGATTGTTTTTCCCATGGACAATTGTACATTGCATGTTCGAGGGTCGGTAAACCTGACAATGTATTTATATAAAGCGACAATTGGACAGCGAAGAATGTTGTATATTCGCAAGTTTTACGCAGTTAATTCGTATTGTATCTATCTATCTATCTATCTATCTATATAAAAACGAGTTGTGTGGATGCATGTTTGTTTGTTTGTAAAAAGAGCGTTTGCATATGACGTCATTATTAGTACATACGGCTTTGTATATGCACAGACAATGGGAAAGCCAAGAATGTTGTTTATTCGCAATTTTTACGTAGTTTGAAACACATATATAAATCTATCTATATTCACAGGTGGGACACAGGGACACAACTACAATGGCGCATAACTAATATGGGGCGTAACGACTTACGCGCGCAGGGGGGCTTGGGGGGGTGCGAAGCGCCCCACCAACTAGGTGTTGGGGTGGCGCGAAGCGCCACCCCAACAGCTAGTCTTCTATAATAACTAAAGTGTAGTTATAAATTTCTGATGTAAAATCAAAAGTCCATATCTGACGTCTCTAACCGTTTTCGATGGAATATATCTTCGGACATTTTCGATTTACATTTTCCCCATAATACTGTAGGAGCTGAAGGAGAGCAAGTTGTTAGAATGATTCCAAACAATGCACGAATTTGACTTGGAGTTGACGTTTCGCACGCGTCATTGATGCAGTTATCCCAGTGTTGGTCATTCCCCAATAAATTCAGAGCTTGCTATGCACTACGGTAAGTGTCATGTATAGTACCGTTTACAGTTCTCAAATACTCAAAGGACGTCGGACCGGGTACATTCACCAAAAGTAGGCGTAGAAAGAAGCATTCATGTTGATTGGGGTGAACGGTGTAGAGTCTTCCTATCGTGGTATCTTTGAAGATGGTAGGTTGGCCGTCGACTGACTTACCCTGTTTTCGACGTTCAAATACTTTATATTTAGTATTTCACGTGTAATACGAAGGCACTTCAGTATTCAGCAGTTTTTTTGCAAAAGAATCATTTTTGCGTAGCGAAAAGAAAGCAGTTAACTTTTTATCCGGTGGATTCAGGGCTCTACAGCTGGACTACGTTCATGTATCGGAAATGAAAGAATGAAAGAAATACGCTTCTTTATTATTGCTGTTTTACCCCCATCTTCAGTAGATCTTCTACTATATTGTGGGTAACCATCATTGCCAGTAATTGTTTTGGGTAATAAAAGTCGAGGATATTGCTTTGTGCACCTTCCTTTGGCTATGCATGGTGAATTTTGGTTCAGTGCACCGCAAGGTCCATGTATCATATTTTTTACAACAATACCTTATCGACATTTTCATCAGAAATCTCAGCGGAAATCACATCATCAATTTCGTTAGAAGTAATTTTATAATGTAGCCAGATTAGTATATTTACGTGTGGCAATCCTCGTTTTTCCCATTCCACTGAGTACATCCAGCATCGCACTGACCCAAACACTTTAAGTTTTACTATGTAGTTTATCAGTAATTTCAACTTTTGCCGGAAGACACGGACCGTAATGTCATGTCTATGAACCGCCGATTGTCCTTGAAGTAAAAGCTGCTGTATCTCGTCCCAAGATTGATTACATGTAAATGTAATAAATAAATCTGGACGACCATAGAGACGAACATACGCAATAGCATCTTGAGGATATTCATGCATATGACGGGGACTGCCAGCATATGACGAAGGTAAAATCGTTAATCTTCCAACGTTTGTGGTATTACCGTCATTTACAACTGCATCTCGCAAATGAATGTATTGTTCAGAGCGGAGCTTGGTCTGATTCAGACGGATAAATAGCAAACGTTCTGATTCTATTTTTGCATACATATCAACGATGTATTGGTGAAACAATTGACGGCATTTTAAAATATAATTGTCTTCATCGTGCCGATTCATTAGTCTATAGGAATAATAATGCATTACGCTGCATTTCTTATTCGTTTCTTTGATAGTGGCTGGATTTATCAAGTTAATATTAAAGTGACAGCCGTCGGCTCCATCCCAAAAAATTATAGGATATTGTAGGGCATCGTAGTATCGATGAGTTTCAGCAATTCTTACCCTCTGAGCGTTTCGCTTATGAAGAATAATATCTCGAGGTAAAAACTGATCACCGACCATAACGATTGCCACTTCGTCGATAGTTGGAGCATTGTATCTACGCATATGTTGGCCAGGAGGCGTTTTGTCAGCGGAATTAAGAATTTTATGCGTATCAGTAGGCATCAAATCGATGGCTGTTTTGAACAGACGCACTAAATTATTATTTTCGTGGAAAAGATGTTGCAATTGGAAAACGATAGTCCTACATTTCTGACGGTATTTCCTTGAAAAATGTCTTTTATGGTATTTTCAAAAAAAAAAAAAAAAAAACATGACAAATAACCCCTAGATTTTGTAAAACATTTTGACCCACACTAGATTTTGAAAAATATTGCCAAAAAGTGGCAAACGATTGCCACTTCGTCGATAGTTGGAGCATTGTATCTACGCATATGTTGGCCAGGAGCCGTTTTGTCAGTGGAATTAACAATTTTATGCGTATCAGTAGGCATCAAATCGATGGCTGTTTTGAACAGACGCACTAAATTATTATTTTCGTGGAAAAAATGTTGCAATTGGGAAACGATAGTCCTTTCAACGTCGAGAGAAATTTCGCAACGTGCATTCAATTCAGAATATCTATCACTGATGAAATACAGTTGTAAAAATCTATGATTCTCGCCTGATAATGGTAGAAGGGACCCTGTTCTATGATAAATTTGCCCTTTTACTTTGAAAGTAGGCTTAAATTGATCTGGATTTTCGATTTGGGCACCAAACGACGTCATTTGGAAACATGTGTTATATTTTCTGATCTGTGATAAGAACGCTTAGATTCTGACGTAGTTCCAGTTAGCAAAGTCTTCAATGGCTCTGGTGGTGCAGCCAGTAGAGGAAGTTTAACTTTTCCTGAGGCGCAACACGTTCCCATTGTTTCACCATTGAATTTCAAGGCCTTGCAATAGGGACAAATTTCAGACATAGTCCCAATTTGAACACATCTACTCAAGCTACAATCATCGACTGGGACGCACATCTCTTTGAGACGCAAGCCTAATTTCACGCTGTTGTTGTGATTCCTCGGCACGCTTTCTTTTGGTGATTTCCCTTTGAGACGCAAGCCTGTTTCCACAATGTTGTTGTGGTTCCTCGGCACGCTTTCTTTTCATACTTTCTCTATTAGCCGCAAGCCTGTTTTCATGCTGTTCTTGTGATTCCTCGGCACGCTTTCTTTTCTTACTTTCTCTATCAGCCGCAAGCCTGTTTTCTTGCTGTTCTTGTGATTCCTCGGCACGCTTTCTTTTCTTACTTTCTCTATCAGCCGCAAGCCTGTTTCATGCTGTTCTTGTGATTCCTCGGCACGCTTTCTTTTCTTACTTTCTCTATCAGCCGCAAGTCTTTTGGCATAGATTCTTTGAGCAGCTTCCTCGGCTGTTGCCATTGTAGGTTCTTCAGTCATTTTACAATTAAATATTTCTCTTTGAACGATTTTCTTCAATTAAAATTTTCTCTTTGACTAATCTTCTTAAATACTTATAATGACGTCATATACTAAGCATCGTCATGACAAACATGACGACAACTAACTTCATGACGACATACAGCTCAATCCTTATAATGACGCCAGTCGACAGACAGACACACCAAAAAACAACTTATTTTTATACTAGCTGTTGGGCTGGCGCTTCGCACCACCCCAACACCTAGCCCCCACGCGCGCGTAAGTCGTTACGCGCCATATTAGTTACGCGCCATTGTAGTTGTGTCCGTGTGACCCACCTGTGAATATATATATATATATATATATATATATATATATATATATATATATATATATATATATATATATATATATATAAATATATATATATATATATATATATATATATATATATATATATATATATATATATATATATATATATATATATATATATATATATATATATACATATATATACATATATATATATATATATATATATATATATATATATATATATATATATATATATATATATATATATATATATATATATATATATATATATATATATATATATACATATATATATATATATATATATATATATATATATATATATATATATATATATATATATATATATATATATATATATATATATATATATATATACAAATATATATATCTATATATATAAAAATAAGTTGTCTGTGTGTGGATCTGTGGATGGATCAGGTGACGTCATGTTTCGGCTGACGTCATGAAATTAGTTGCCATCATTTTTGCTTTGAAGGTGACGTCATTCAAGTTATATAAGACATATGTTCGCCGTCATGTTTCGGCTGACGTCATGAAATTAGTTGCCATCATTTTTGCTTTGAAGGCGTGACGTCATTCAAGTTATATAAGACGTATGTTCGCGTAGAATTCTATTAATGCTTAAGTTTATAATGACTGATGAAGATGCTCAAAGAGTCTATGCCAAAAAACTTGCTGCTGATAGAGAAAGTCAGAAAAGAAAGCGTGCCGAGGAACTACCAGAGCAACGCGAAAGCAGACTTGCTGCTAAAAGAGAAAGTGAAAAAAGAAGGCGTGCCGAGGAACTACTAGAGCAACGCAGAAGCAGACTTGCTGCTAAAAGAGAAAGTGAAAAAAGAAGGCGTGCCGAGGAATCAAAGACCAGCAGGGAAACAGGCTTGAGGCTGATAGAGAAAGAAAGAACAGAAAGCATGCCGAGGAACTACCAGAGCAACGCAGAAGCAGACTTGCTGCTAAAAGAGAAAGTGAAAAAAGAAGGCGTGCCGAGGAACTACTAGAGCAACGCAGAAGCAGACTTGCTGCTAAAGAGAAAGTGAAAAAAGAAGGCGTGCCGAGGAATCAAAAGACCAGCAGGGAAACAGGCTTGCTGCTGATAGAGAAAGTAAGAAAAGAAAGCGTGCCGAGGAATCAGAGCAATCTGAAAGTTATCGCCTGGCGTTCAGGTACAACCCAGTCGATGATTATAGCTTGAGTAGATGTGTTCAAATCGGGACAATGTCTAAAATTTGTCCCTATTGCAAGGCCTTGAAATTCAATGGTGAAACAATGGGAATGTGTTGCGCCTCAGGAAAAGTTAAACTTCCTCTATTGGCTGCACCACCAGAGCCATTGAAGACTTTCCTTACTGGAACTACGTCAGAATCTAAGCGTTTTTTGTCAAAAATCAGACAATACAACTCATGTTTCCAAATGACGTCGTTTGGAGCCCAAATCGAAAATCCAGATCAATTTATGTCTACTTTCAAAGTAAAAGGGCAAATTTATCATAAAGCAGGGTCCCTTCTACCATTCTCAGGCGAGAATCATAAATTTTTACAATTGTACTTCATCAGTGATAGAAATTCTGAATTGAATGCACGTTGCGAAATTTCTCCCAATGTTGAAAGGACAATCGTTTCCCAATTGCAACATCTTTTCCACGAAAATAATAAGTTAGTGCGTCTGTTCAAAACAGCCATCGATTTGATGCCTACTGATACTCATAAAATTGTTATTTCCGCTGACAAAACGCCTCCTGGCCAACATGTGCGTAGATACAATGCTCCGACTATCGACGAAGTGGCAATCGTTATGGTCGGTGATCAGTTTTTACCTCGAGATATTATTCTACATAAGCGAAACGCTCAGTTGTTAAGAATTGCTGAAACTCATCGATGCTACCATGCCCTACAATATCCTATCATTTTTTGGGATGGAGCCGACGGCTATCACTTTAATATTAAATTGATGAATCCAGCCACTAACAAAGAAATGAATAAGAAATGCAGTGCAATGCATTATTATTCCTATAGACTAATGATTCGGCAGGATGAAGAAAATTATATTTTAAAATGCCGTGAATTGTTTCACCAATTTATGGTTGATATGTATGCTAAAATTGAATCAGAACGTTTGCTATATATCCGCCTGAATCAGACCAAGCTCCGCTCTGAACAATACATTCATTTGCGAGATGCAGTTATAAATGACGGTAATACCACAAACGTTGGAAGATTAACAATTTTACCTTCGTCATATGTTGGCAGTCCCCGTCATATGCATGAATATGCTCAAGATGCTATTGCGTATGTTCGTCTCTATGGTCGTCCAGATTTATTTATTACATTTACATGTAATCAATCTTGGGACGAGATACTGCAGCTTTTACTTCAAGGACAATCGGCGGTTCATAGCATGACATTACGGCACGTGTCTTCCGGCAAAAGTTGTAATCACTGATAAACTACCTTGTAAAACATGAAGTGTTTGGGTCAGTGCGTTGCTGGATGTACTCAGTGGAATGGCAAAAACGAGGTTTGCCACACGCACATATACTAATCTGGCTACATAAAAAAATTACTTCAAACGAAATTGATGATATGATTTCCGCTGAAATACCTGATAAAAATGTCGATAAGGGGTTACATGATATTATTGTAAAAAATATGATACATGGACCTTGCGGTGCACTGAACGAAAATTCACCATGCATGGCCAAAGGAAGGTGCACAAAGCAATATCCTCGACTTTTAGTACCCAAAACAATTACTGGCAATGATGGTTACCCACAATATAGAAGAAGATCTACTGAAGATGGCGGTAAAACAGCAATAATAAAGAAGCGTAACGGTACCACCATCGAAGTAGATAACCAGTGGGTTGTTCCATATTCCCCATTATTATCAAAAACATTTAATGCACACATAAACGTTGAATACTGTAACTCCGTAAAGGCAATCAAATACATATGTAAATACGTCAACAAAGGCAGTGACATGGCAGTTTTTGGCTTGCAGCCCGAAATCAAAGATTTCGACGAAATCGTACAATATCAGGCTGGAAGATACATAAGCAGTAATGAAGCTGTTTGGCGAATTCTTTCATTTCCGATACATGAACGTAGTCCAGCTGTTGTTCACTTAGCGGTACATTTACAGAATGGTCAACGTGTTTATTTCACGGAAACCAACGTGCAACAAAGAGTCCTGAATCCACCGGATACAACATTAACAGCTTTTTTTTCGCTTTGCAAAAATGATTCTTTTGCAAAAAAAACTGCTGTATACTGAAGTGCCTTCGTATTACACGTGGAATACTAAAAATAAAGTATTTGAACGTCGAAAACAGGGTAAGTCAGTCGACGGCCAACCTACCATCTTCAAAGATACCACGATAGGAAGACTCTACACCGTTCACACCGTTCAAATTCGTGCATATATATATATATATATATATATATATATATATATATATATATATATATATATATATATATATATATATATATATATATATATATATATATATATATATATATATATATATATATATATATATATATATATATATATATATCTATATATATATATATATATATATATATATATATATATAT
>NC_088877.1:10274638-10319483 GCF_032884065.1 Artemia franciscana
TATGTCTTAAATATCTTTAATGAGGTCACCGTCATAGCAAAAATGACGACAACTAACTTCATGACGCCAGTCGACACAGAAAAATGACGTCACCTGATCCACAGACAGACAACTTATTTTTATATATATAGATAGATTTAATTCTAAAATTGTCAGGTAATTTTCTAATTTGAAATAAAAACTAAAAATTATGGCTCAGACAACATAATATTTTTGATATTTAACGAATAGCTTTAGTGGTTCTGGACTGAAAACTAAATATGCTAATCAAATTGGGAATTGCAATCTTTTAGGTTGAAAAGGCAGATCCATTGGAATCATGAGAATGCGTGGAATAAGAAAAGCCTCACCCTCAAAAGGCCCTGTCAAGATTGTTGCCTCTATTACGCTATAACAGACATAACACGTCATTTGTGTCCCGGTGTCCCGGTCTGTAGTTTCGTTAGTCGACAAACATGACGTCAGACGACAAACAACTTCATGACGACATACAGCTCAATCCTTATAATGACCTCAGTCGACAAACATGACGTCAGTCGACACACAAACATGACATCAGTCGACAGACAGACAAACAACTTATATATATATATATATATATATATATATATATATATATATATATATATATATATATATATATATATATATATATATATACTAGCTGTTGGGGTGGCGCTTCGCGCCACCCCAACACCTAGTTGGTGGGGGCGCTTCGCGCCCCCCCCCAAGCCCCCCCGCGCGCGTAAGTCGTTACGCGCCATAATAGTTACGCGCCATTGTAGTTGTGTCCCTATGTCCCACCTGTGAATATAGATATATATATATATATATATATATATATATATATATATATATATATATATATATATATATATATATATATATATATATATATATATATATATATATATATATGGTTTTAACTACGTAAAACTTGCGAATATACAACATTCTTTGCTGTCCCATTGTCTTTGCATATAAATAGATTGTCAGGTTTACCGACTCTTGAACATGCAACATATAATGGTCCATGGGAAAACAATCTGTATTCAGATCTATACCTCATGATTCTAATGATTGCCCTTGAGCTTTGTTGATGGTGATTGCTAATCGACCATTCCCTGTCCCGGTGTCCCGGTCGTCATTTACATCCCCCTGTTTCCCCCGGTGTCCCCGTTGTAGTTGTGTCCCTGTGTCCCGGTCGTCATTTATATTCCCTGTGTCCCGGTCGTCATTTGTATCCCGGTGTCCCGGTCTGTATATACATTCGTTTTTTTAGTTTTGTTTTTCTCCTTTATTTTTTTCCTTTTTTTTCTTTTTTAGCTTATTTAGATTTTTAGATTTTTTAGTTTTTTTATTAGTTTTTAGTTTTTTTTTTCTTTTTAGTTTTTTTGTCCCGGTCGTCATTTATATCCCCCTGTTTCCCCCGGTGTCCCCGTTGTAGTTGTGTCCCTGTGTCCCGGTCGTCATTTATATTCCCTGTGTCCCGGTCGTCATTTGTATCCCGGTGTACCGGTCTGTATATACATTCGTTTTTTAGTTTTGTTTTTCTCCTTTATTTTTTTCCTTTTTTTTTCTTTTTTAGTTTATTTAGATTTTTAGATTTTTTAGTTTTTTTTATTAGTTTTTAGTTTTTTTTTCTTTTAGTTTTTTTGTAGTTTTTACCTTCTTTTTAGTTTTGTTAATTTTTTTTTTACTTATGTCCTGGTCGTCATTTATACTCCCTGTGTCCCGGTGCTTTGTTGATTGCTAATCGAACATTCCTTTTGTCCTGGTCGCTTTCTCTTTGAGTGTCGTCATTTATTTTTTTTCTTTTTTAGTTCTTTTAGTTTTTACCTTTTTTATTTTTTTTTAGTTTTTTAGATGAAAAATTTTTTTTAGTTTTTTCCTTTTTTTCTTTTTAGTTTTTTATTGGTTTTTACCTTTATGTTAGCTTATTTTTCAGTTTTTTCCTTTTTTTTTAGTTTTTTTTTATTTTTTTTTAGTTTTTTACCTTTTTTTAGTTTTTTTAGTTTTTTTAGTTTTTTTAGTTTTTTAGCTTTTTTACTTTTTTTATTAGTTTTTAGTTTTTTTGTAGTTTTTGCCTTTTTTTAGTTTTTTCAGTTTTTTTTTTAGTTTTTTATTGGTTTTTACCTTTATTTTAGCTTATTTTTCAGTTTTTTCCTTTTTTTTAGTTTTTTTTAGTTTTTAGTTTTTTTAGTTTTTTACCTTTTTTTAGTTTTTTTAGTTTTTTTAGTTTTTTAGCTTTTTTATTTTTTTATTAGTTTTTAGTTTTTTTGTAGTTTTTGCCTTTTTTTTAGTTTTTTTAGTTTTTTAGCTTTTTTATTAGTTTTTAGTTTTTTTTTGTAGTTTTTGCCTTTTTTTAGTTTTTTTAGTTTTTTAGCTTTTTTATTTTTTTTATTAGTTTTTAGTTTTTTTTGTAGTTTTAGTTTTTTTAGTTTTTTAGCTTTTTTATTTTTTTTATTAGTTTTTAGTTTTTTTTGTAGTTTTTGCCTTTTTTTAGTTTTTCAGTTTTGACGTCACCTGATCCAGTTTTTTCAGGTGACGTCACCTGATCCATCCATCCACAGACAGACAACTTATTTTTATATATATAATATATAGATATATATATATATATATATATATATATATATATTGCATGGTGAAGCAGAACACCATCTTGGGAGGATCCTCTATAGGAGGACAACTGCGTCAGGGCGTAAGATCCAGATTTATGGACAACGGCCTCTGTAAAGGGCTGCCTCGACCCTTTCGGGGTACCTGCAAGACTGGGAAACTTGCGGTCAATTTTTCCCATTTGAGGAGTGGCGCCCCTCGAGGAAATTATAGCTTAGTAAACAACACAGCACTCGTACGGGATTCTGATTATTGGATAATTTTCTGGGCTTGGTTTGTTTTGATGGGCGTTTTCGGGCTGAAAAACCTCTTCCTAGCTAATTTATCTACTATGGGCTGCCTCCCCGTAGTAGCATAATATTTGTAGGCATGAATATATAATGAGTCGGAGGTAATAGGCTTGGGACTGTCTGTGCAGGATTTCGACTCTTGTTGATAGAAGAGCATCGCCAAGTGCTGAAAACCATGTTGTGACCAAGATGGGCCCAGGATTGCACAAAGCCTCCAACTTACTGGAGGTCCCAGGGACTTCTTGCTGTCCGGTTCTAAGCCGGCTTAAGCGCTTCGGTGTAGACTTGAGAAGATATGTTGGTCCCCATCCTGCACTGGTATCCGGGATCACTGCTTTTCTTGAGGCCAAAATAATTTCAAAGATTTAAAGAACATGAAAATTGGAACTTAGAATGTTACGACGTTAAAAAATGACTATCGCATCGACATTTTGACTGACGAATTCAGACGGTTTGAACTGGATTTATTAGGAGTTTCAGAAACTCATATCCCAGGGGGTAGGAAGCATGAAATTAGGTGACATAGAATTTGTTTACTCAGGAAGGAAGGATGGGGTACATAGACAGGGAGTAGGGCTCATGATGAATAAGGAAGCTGCTAAGTCTTGTTTAGGCTGGGAAGGTATTAATAATAGAATACTAATTGCTCATTTTATGACTAAAAAGTTTAGGGTATCAGTTATAGTAGTATATGCCCCCATTGAACCAACTGATGGAGATACTAGTGACTCAGATGAATTTTACTTACAGTTACAGGAGCAAATAGACAGGGTACCAGGTAGAAATATGGTGTTTTTGCTAGGAGATTTTAATGCCCAGGTTGGTAGAAATAGGGATAGATGGTATCCTAGCCTAGGTAATTTTGGTGTAGGAAAAGAAAACAGTAATGGCTATAGGCTTTTGCAATTTTGTAGGTATAACAACCTAGTTATAACCAATACGGTGTTTGGTCACAAAATGGCCCATAAGTTGACATGGTATTCACGTGATGGTAAGACAGCAAACCTTATTGATTATGTTATTGTAAACAGAAGACTAGCAGGATCAATACAAGATACTAGGGTGTATAGGAGTGCCGTTATTGATGTTAAAAGTAAAGATCACCATCTAGTAGTGTCTAAGGTTAATTTAAAGCTGAAATTTCGGAAGAGTAACTCCCTCCCGGAAAGTTATGATGTTGGTAGACTTCAGGATGAAAATTTGAGAAAAAAATTCCAGGAACAGTTGAGTACTAAACTTGAGGGTTTAAAATTTGACAATGTGGAAGATGGATGGAATAATTTCAGAAAAACAATTTGTGAAGTTGCTGATGGTGTCCTAGGGAAGAGTGCTAAGACAGCAACTAGGAATATTAGTGAAAAAGCTTTAGGTTTAATAGAGAGTAGAAGGGGTTTGTATAAGAATTATCTGAGCGATAGGTCGTATGAAAACAAAAGGAATGTAAAGAAAGTGGAGAAAGCATTAAAATATGAACTAAGGAGATGTGAAATGGAGGCGATGGATAAAATTGCTGAGGATCTGGAAGATGCGGCTAGACGGCATAATAGTAAAATATTATACTGGCATGTTAATAAATTGAAAGGGAGTAGCCGATCCGGACTAGTCCCAGTTAAAGATAGAAATGGGGTCACAATTAGTGATAAGGAAAAAGTTAAGAAAGATGGGTGGAACATTTTGAAAATGTGCTAAACCGAGATACAGTTGCAGGAAAAGATATAGATGAAAATGAAAAAGTTTGTGATACCTTGGATGTGAAGGAAGATTTGTTTAGTGAGGAAGAATTAGCGACAGTACTAGAAGGATTAAAAAATAATAAGGCCCCAGGTGCTGATAGTATGATTAATGAGTTCCTTAAATATGGTGGCTCTGAGGTTAGGAATAAGCTACTGAAGATTATGAACATGATTTTTGAAAAAGGGGAAGTACCCAATGATTTTAGGAAAACCTTAATTAAACCACTGTATAAGAAAGGTGACAAGAGTGAATGTCGGAATTATCGAGGCATTAGTCTGGTCTCTGTAGGTAGCAAATTACTGAGTAATATGATACTTTTTAGACTGAGACATGCGGTAGACAAAGTTTTAAGGGAAGAACAATGCGGGTTTTAGAAAAGGTAGAGGATGTGTCGACCATGTTTTCACTCTTAGGTTAATAATTGAGAAGTCCCTTCGTTGTCAAACACCTTTGGTCCTTAGTTTTATCGATTATGAGCAAGCTTTCGATTCTGTTGATAGAACAGCGTTAACAAAGGTCTTATCGTTATATGGTATACCAGAAAAATACATTAAAGTGATTTGCGCTATGTACGAGAATAATACTGCTGCGGTTAAGGTAGGAAATGAGGTTAGCAACTGGTTTTGTATTAAATCAGGAGTTAAGCAGGGTTGTGTTCTATCCCCCTTTATATGGATCATTTTGATGGACTTCGTCTTAAGGAGCACAGGAAAGGCAATTGGAGACCATGGAATCAAATGGGGAGGAAGAACGCTCCTGGACTTAGATTATGCTGATGATTTAAGCATATTAGATGAAAGTGTGAGCAAAATGAATGAATTTTTAGAGGTTTTCACGAGTTCAGGGTGCTAAAATAGGCTTGAAAATTAATGTTAAGAACTAAGTCACTAAGGTTAGGAATAAGTGAAGATGAACAGGTGACCTTAGGTAACGAAAAGATTGATCAGGTTGGGAGCTTCAGTTACCTTGGTAGTATTATTAGTAAAGATGGTGGGAGCAGTGAAGATGTTAAAAAGTAGAATAGCTAAAGCTCAGGGTGTTTTTTCACAGTTAAAAAAAGTTTGGAAGAATAGAAAGATAAGCCTACAAACCAAGATTAGAATATTGGAAGCTACAGTGATGACAGTGGTCAAATATGGCTCTGAAGCATGGACACTCCGAAAAGCAGATGAAAATTTACTAGATGTTTTCGAGAGAAATTGCCTACGGATTGTTCTGGGTACCCGGCTGACTGACCGTATTTCAAACAGTAGGTTGTACGAGAAGTGTGGTTCAATCCCGCTTTCTGGGGCTATAATGAAAGAAAGGTTGAGATGGCTACACCACATTCTACGGATGAAGGATGACAGATTACCGAAGATTGTCCTTTTTGGCCAACCGTCTGGGGCTACACGGAAAGCAGGTCGTCCTTGTCTGGGTTGGGAGGATGTCATAAATAAGGATTTAAAGGAAATGGGAACTTCCTGGGAGGGTGTAAAGAGGGAGGCTTTAAATAGATTAGGTTAGAGGAGGAGCGTGCGTAGCTGTGTTGGCCTCAGGCGGCTTGGTGCTGCAGTGAGTTATTAGTAGTAGTAGTAGTAGTATATATTCACAGGTGGGACACAGGGACACAACTACAATGGCGCGTAACTAATATAGCGCGTAATGACTTACGAGCGCGGGGGGGCTTGGGGGGGGGCGCGAAGCGCCCCCAAAAACTAGGTGTTGGGGTGGCGCGAAGCGCCACCCCAACAGCTAGTATCTATCTATATAAAAATAAGTTGTCTGTCCGTTACGCCAGATTATATCTTCTATATATATATATAAATGAAAACAAACTAAATTGTAAGAACTGGGAATTGCATAAATATTTCGAAATATTTTAACAATAGATTAAAGTAATTCGGAAACCTTAAAACAGATACTTAAAATTTGAGGTTTATTATAAATTGTTGAGCTTTAGAAAGCTTGGCACGTGAAGAGGAATTTTTAGGATAGATCTTAAAATGACAAAAGAAACAGCCGAGGAAGCTGCTCAAATAGTTAATTCAAAGAGAAATTTTAGTATAAATCCTAGAATGGCAGAAGAAACAGCCAAGGAATCTGCTCCAAGGGTTAATGCCAAAAGGCTTGCGGCTAAAGAACGCAAAACCGCGTAGTTAGATAAAAATCCACCTGGACAGCGAGAGTCAAAACGTATCAAAACTGAAAATGATAGCGATGATGATTTGGTTTGGGATTTCGACTTGGATAAGGTCATCAATGCCTACCAGATTTTAGTAAAAAAACAAAAGTTCGGCGATATGTATTTACGTCTGAAAAATAAAGAATAAAAAGAGAACCGAAAAATGAAAAATGGTATAAAACTAAAAAAAAACTAAAAAGAAAAACCGAAAAAAAACAACTTAAAAATAAAAAAAAACAACTAAAAAAATTAAAAAAATAAAAAAGAAAAAACCTAAAAAGAAAAAACGTAAAAATAATAAAAAAAAACAAAAAAGGTAAAAAGCTAAAAAGAAAATAAACTAAAAAAATCTAAAAAACTAAAAAGAAAAAAAACTAAAAAAGCTAAAAAAAAAAAAAACTAAAAAAAATTGGGAATTGCACAAATATTTCAATATATTTTGACAATAGATTAATTTAATTCGAAAACCTTAAAACAGATACCCACAATTTTGAGGTTTATTATAAATTGTTGGAGCTTTAGCATGCTTGGCAAGTAAAGAGTTTTCCAAGTGTCAATATTAGAACCGGGACACTGGGACAGAAATGACGACCGGGACATAGGGAATATAAATGACGACCAGGACATAGGAACACAACTACAACGGGGACACCGAGGGCACAGGGGGATATATAAATGACGACGGGGACACAGGGAATGTTCGATTAGGAATCACCATCAACAAAGCTCAAGGGCAATCGTTAGAAAAATGCGGTATAGATCTGAATACGGATTGTTTTCCCATGGAAAATTATTATGTTGCAGGTTCAAGAGTTTGTCTGTGGGTCTGTATGTCGAGGACATCGGGACACAAATAACAACTGGGACACCGGGACATAGGAAATATAAATGACGACCGGGACACAAGGAATGTTCGATTAGCAATCACCATCAACAAAGCACCGGGACACAAATGACGACCGGGACAGAGGGAATATAAATGACGACCAGGACACTCAAAGAGAAATTACTGACCGGGACACCGGAACACAAATGACGACCGGGAGAGAAATGACGACTGGGACACCGGGACACAGGGAATAAAAATGACGACCGCGACACTCAAAGAGAAATTACCGACTGGGACACCGGGACACAAATGACGACCAGAGCACAGGAAACCAACTACAACAGGGACGCCGAGGGGGGAATATAAATGACGACGGGGACACAGGAAATGTTCTATTAGCAATCACCATCAACAAAGCTCAAGGGCAATCATTAGAATAATGAGGTATAGATCTGAATACAGATTGTTTTTCCCATGGACAATTATATGTTGCTTGTTCAAGAGTTGGTAAAACTGACAATCTATTTATATACACAGACAATGGAACAGCCAAGAATGCTGCATATTCGCATGTTTTATATAGTTAAAAATATACATATATCTATATATATTCACAGGTGGGACACAGGGACACAACTACAATGGCGCGTAACTAATATGGCGCATAACGACTTACGCAAGCCGGGGGGGTCCTGGGGGAGGGCGAAGCGCCCCCACCAACTAGATGTTGGGTGTTGGGCCACCCCAACAGTTAGTATAAAAATAAGTTGTATTTTTTTTGTGTTGAGGGTTTGCATTTGACGTCTGAAAAATAAAGAAGAAAAAGAAAACAAACTAAAATGTAAAAACTGGGAATTGCATAAACATTTCGAAATATTTTGACGACAGATTAATATATTTCGAAAACCTTAAAACAGATACTTAACACTTAAGGTCTATTACAAATTGTTGAGCCTTAGCAAGCTTGGCACGTGAAGAGGAATTTTTAGTATAGATCTTAAAATGACAGAAGAAACAGCCGAGGAAGCTGCTCAAATAGTTAATTCAAAAAGAAAATTTAGTATAAATCCTACAATGGCAGAAGAAACAGCCGAGGAATCTGTTCAAAGGGTTAATGCCAAAAGGCTTGCGGCTAAAGAACGCAAAACCGCGCAGTTAGATGAAAATCCACCTGGACAGCGAGAGTCAAAATGTATCAAAACTGAAAATGATAGCGATGATGATTGGGTTTGGGATCTTGACTTAGATAAGGTCATCAATGCCTACTAGGTTTTAGTTAAAAAACAAAGGTTCGGCGATATATATTCCATAGTGACGCTGAAAAATGAAGAAGAAAAAGAAAACTGAAAAAAAGGTAAAAAACTAAAAAAAAAAAACTAAAAAGAAAAAAATATAAAAAAACTAAAAAATAAAAAAAAACCCAAAAATAAAATACGTAAAAAAATTAAAAATGTAAAAAACTAAAAAGAAAAAAAAGAAAAAAGGTAACAAAATTAAAAATAAGAAAAAAACTAAACAAAAACTGGGAATTACACTAATATTTCAATATATATTGACAATAGATTAAAGTATTTCGAAAACCTCAAAACAGATACCCAATTTTTGAGGTTTATTATAAATCGTTGGAACTTTAGCATGTTTGGCACGTAAAGATTTTTCCAAGTGTCATTTTTAGAACGAACATTGACAAATTGAAGAAAACAAATCAATAAAAAGAAGAAGCTAAAAAAAAGAAAAATTAAAAAAGAAAAAAACTAAGAAAAGAAATTACTAAAAAAAACTAAAAAAGAAACTGTATTCTATATATATATAAATAAGTTGTATATATGCATATTTGTTTGTTTGTGGGTTTGCATTTGACGTCATTATTATTATATAAGGCTTTGTATATGACGTCATTATAAGAAAACACTACAAACTGGGACACCAGGACACAAATGAAGACCGGGGCACAAGGAATGAAAATGACTATCGGGACATTCAAAAGAGAAATTACAGACTGTGATACCGGGACACAAATGACGACCGGGACACAGGGAATATAAATGACGACAGGCCACAGGGACACAACTACAACGGGGACGCCGGGGGCAGAGGGGATATATAAATGACGACGGGGACACAGGGGATGTTCGATTAGCAATCACCATCAACAAAGCTCAAGGGCAATCGTTACAAAAATGCGGTATAGATCTGAATACGGATTGTTTTCCCATGGACAATTATTATATTGCATGTTTAAGAGTTGGTAAACCTAACAATCTATTTATATGAACAGACAATGGGACACCAGAGAATGTTGTATATTCGCAAGTTTGACGTAGTTAAACATATATATATATATATATATATATATATATATATATATATATATATATCTATCTATATTCACAAGTGGGACACAGGGACACAAGTACAATGGCGCGTAACGACTTACGCGCGCGAGGGGGCGCGAAGAACACCCACAAACTAGGTGATGGGGTGGCGCGAAGCTCCATCCCAACAGATAGTTATGTATATATATAAATAAGTTGTATGTCTGTTACACTATCTTCTATATATATACTAGCTGTTGGGGTGGCGCTTTGCGCCCCCACCCCCCAAGCCCCCCGGGCGCGTAAGTCATTACGTGCCATATTATTTACGCGCCATTGTAGTTGAAACTTCCTCCATTTCCTATATATATATATATATATATATATATATATATATATATATATATATATATATATATATATATATATATATATATATATATATATATATATATATACATATATATATATATATATACATATATATGTTTTTAACTACGTAAAACTTATAACATTCTTCGCTGTCCCATTGTCTGTGCATATAAATAGATTGTCAGGTTTACCGATTCTTGAACATGCAATATATTATTGTCCATGGGAAATACATTCCGTATTCAGATCTATACCTCATTTTTCTAATGATTGCCCTTGAGTTTTTTTATGGTGATTGCTAATTGAGTATTCCCTGTGTCCCCGCCGTCATCTATCTATATATATATATATATATATATATATATATATATATATATATATATATATATATATATATATATATATATATATATATATATATATAAAGGTTGTCTGTGTGTCTCTGTGTCAAATGAAGTCATTTCATCAGGTCGTCATTATGACGATGGTCATTAAAGGATTTTAAGACATTTGTTGACTGAAGAACCTACAATGTAAACAGCCGAGGAAGCTTCTCAAAGAGTCTATGCCAAAAAACTTGCTGCTGATAGAGAAAGTAAGAAAAGAAAGCGTGCCGAAGAATTACAAGAGAAACGTGAAACCAGACTTGCTGCTAAAAGAGAAAGTGAAAAAAGAATGGGTGCCGAGGAATCACAAGAACGGTAAGAAAACAGGCTTGCGGCTGATAGAGAAAGTAAGAAAAGAAAGCATGCCGAGGAATCACAAGAGTAACCTGAAAATTATCGCCTGGCATTCAGGTACAGCCCAGTCGATGACTATATCTTGAATAGATGTGTTCAAATCGGGACTGTGTCTAAAATTTGTCCCCACTACAAGGCCTTGAAATTCAATGGTTAAACAATGGGAATGTGTTACGCCTCAGGAAAAGTTAAACTTCCTCCATTGGCTGCACCACCAGAGCCATTGAAGACTTTTCTTACTGGAACTACGTCAGAATCTAAGCGTTTTTTATCACAGATCAGAAAATATAACTCATGTTTCCAAATGACGTTGTTTGGTGCCCAAATCGAAAATCCAGATCAATTTATGCCTACTTTCAAAGTAAAAGGGCAAATTTATCATAGAGCAGGGTCCCTTCTACCATTCTCCGGCGAGAATCATAAAATTTTCCAACTGTACTTCATCACTGATAGAAATTCTGATATTGAATGCACGTTGCGAAATTTCTCCCAACGTTGAAAGGACAATCGTTTCCTATTTGCAGCATGTTTTCCACGAAAATAATAATTTAGTGCGTCTGTTCAAAACAGCCATCGATTTGATGCCTACTGATACGCATAAAATTGTTATTTCCGCTGACAAAACGCCTCCTGGCCAACATTTGCGTAGATACAGTGCTCCACCTATCGACGAAGTTACAATCGTTATGGCCGGTGATCAGTTTTTACCTGGAGATACTATTCTTCATAAGCGAAGTGCTCAGTTGGTAAGAATTGCTGAAACTTATCGATGCTACGATGACCTACAATATCCTATCATTTTTTGGGATGGAGCCGACGGCTATCACTTTAACATTAAAGTGATGAATCAAGCCACTAAAAAAGAAATTAATAAGAAATGCAGTGCAATGCATTATTATTAAAATACTTTTTGAAATACTTTTTCAATCAATTCATTTTTGTACGTCACTAAATTACAGAATTCAGCAGTTGTATACGTCCTGAAATTGAGTCTACTGGGAGCTTTCCGTTTCCAATTGCTAGTAATTGACCTGAAAATGTTTGACCAGTCATCGTTTTGCAATCAGACACGCATATTAGTAGTTAATTTTAATGTTTTTACGTGTGCCCATAAATTAGAATTTTTCAGGCAAGCATTCATTTCGTCTGCAGGGGTTGATCTAAGTACTATAGGTAATGTTTGCCTGAAATCTCCCGCAAACAATATTAATGTGCTGTCAAAGGGTTTCGAATTCCCTCGCAAATCTTTCAAACATCGATCCAGAGCCTCGAGCGATTTTTTGGGTGCCATTGTGCACTCGTCCCAAATAATAAGTTTGCATTGCTGCAATACTTTTCCCATCCCAGATGATTTGGAAATATTGCAAGTGGGAGTTTCTGTAGAATGCAAATTCAGAGGCAATTTCAAAGCGGAATGAGCAGTTCTTCCACCAGGCAGCAACGTTGCGGCTATTCCGGGTGACGCAATTGCCAACGTTATATCATTTTTTGATCGAATTGATGACAGAAGCAGTTTTATCACAAACGTTTTACCAGTACCTCTTGGCGCAACCAAAAAGAAAATTTCCCTAACGTTGTTATCGAAACAATGCATCATCGTATCATAAATGTCTCTTTGTTCTGACGTTAACTTGGAAATGTTATTTTGTAGATACTACAATAGATCACTCGTACTGTAACTTTGTTCACGATCCAATTCTACACATGTCGAAACAGCAGCGGTACGATTAGGTGAAGGCATTCCCAAATCCTGAAGAGGTTTGTCTGCCATACATACGCACAAATCTTCTATAATAATTAAAGTGTAGTTATAAATTTCTGATGTATAATCAAAAGTCATATATGACGTCTCTAACCATTTTCGATGGAGTATATCTTCGGACATTTTTGATTTATATTTTTCCCATAACTCTGTAGGAGCTGATGGAGAGGAAGTTGTTAGTATGATGCCAAACAATGCACGAATTTGACTTGGAGTTGACGTTTCGCACGCGTCATTGATGCAGTTATCCCAGTGTTGGTCATTCTCCAATAAATTCAGAGCTTGGCATGCACTACGGTAAGTGTCATGTATAGTACCGTTTACAGTTCTCAAATGCTCAAAGGACGTTGGACCGGGTACATTCACCAAAAGCAGGCGTAGAAAGAAGCATTCATGTTGATTGGGGTGAACGGTGTAGAGTCTCCCTATCGTAGTATCTTTGAAGATGGTAGGTTGGCCGTCGAATGACTTACCCTGACTTTTCGATGTTCAAATACTTTTTTTAGTATTCCACGTGTAATACGAAGGCACTTCAGTATAAAGCAGTTTTTTGAGAAAGAATCATTTTTGCATAGCGAAAAGAAAGCTGGTAACTTTGTATCCGGTGGGTTTAGGGCTCTTTGTTGCACGTTGGTGTCCGAGAAATAAACACGTTTACCATTCTTTAAGTGTACCGCTAATTGAACAACAGCTGGACTACGTTCTTGTATCAGAAATGAAGGAATTTGCCAAACAGCTTCATTCCTGCTTATGTTTCTTCCAGCCTGATATTGTACGATTTCGTCAATATCTTTGATTTCGGACTGCAAGCCAAAAACTGCCATGACACAGCTTTTGTTGACATATTTACGTATGTATTTGATTGCCTTTACGGAGTTACAGTATTCAACGTTTATGTGTGCATTAACAACCCACAGGTTATTTACTTCGATGGTGGTACCGTTACGCTTCTTTATTATTGCTGTTTTACCGCCATCTTCAGTCGATCTTCTTCTATATTGTGGGTAACCATCATTGCCTTTAATTGTGTTGGATACTAAAAGTCGAGGATATTGCTTTGTGCACCTTCCTTTGGCCATGCATGGTGAATTTTCGTTCACTGCACCGCAAGGTCCATGTATCATATTTTTTTTAAAAAATATCATATAACCTCTTATCAACATTTTCATCAGGTATTTCAGCGGAAATCACATCATCAATTTCGTTAGACGTAATTTTATTATGTAGCCAGATTAGTATATGTGCGTGTGGTAAACCTCGTTTTTGCCATTCCACTGAGTACATCCAGCATCGCACTGACCCAAACACTTCAGGTTTTACTATGTAGTTAATCAGTGATATCCGCTTTTGCCGGAAGAAACGGGCCATAATGTCATGTCTATGAACCGCCGATTGTCCTTAAAGTAAAAGCTGCTGTGTCTCGTCCCAAGATTGATTACATGTAAATGTAATAAATAAATCTGGACGACAATAGAGACGAACATACGCAATAGCATCTGGAGCATATTCATGCATATGACGGGGACTGCCAGCATATAACGAAGGTAAAATCGTTAATCTTCCAACGTATGCGGTATTACCGTCATTTACATCTGCATCTCGCAAATGAATATATTGTTCAGAGCGGCGCTTGGTCTGATTCAGGCGGATATATAGCAAACGTTCTGATTCAATTTTTGCATACATATCAACGACATATTGGTGAAACAATTGACGGCATTTTAAGATATAATTCTCTTCATCCTGCCGAATCATTAGTCTATAGGAATAATAATGCATTGCACTGCATTTTTTATTCATTTCTTTGTTAGTGGCTGGATTCATCAATTTAATATTAAAGTGATAGCCGTCGGCTCCATCCCAAAAAACTATAAAATATTGTAGGGCATCGTTGCATCGATGATTTTCAGCAATTCTTACCAACTGAGCGTTCCGATTATGAAGAATAATATCTCGAGGTACAAACTGATCACCGACCATAACGATTGCCACTTTTTCGATAGTTGGAGCATTGTATCTACGCACATGTTGGCCAGGAGGCGTTATGTCAGCGGAAATAACAATTTTATGCGTATCAGTAGGCATCAAATCGATGGCTGTTTTGAATAGATGCACTAAAATATTATTTTCGTGGAAAAGATGTTGCAATTGGGAAACGATTGTCATTTCAACGTTGGGAGAAATTTCGCAACGTGCATTCAATTCAGAATTTCTATCACTGATGAATTACAATTGTAAAAATTTATGATTCTTGCCTGAGAATAGTAGAAGGGACCCTGCTTTATGATAAATTTACCCTTTTACTTTGAAAGTAGGCATAAATAGATCTGGATTTTCGATTTGGGCACCAAACGACCTCATTTGGAAACATGAGTTATATTTTCAGACCATTATATGTTGCATGTTCAAGAGTCAGTAAACCTGACAATCTGTTTATATGCACAGACAATGGGACAGCAAAGAATGTTGTATATTCGCAAGTTTTACGTAGTTAAAAACATATATATATATATATATATATATATATATATATATATATATATATACATATATATATATATATATATATATATATATATATATATATATATATATATATATATATATATATATATATATATATATATATATATATATATATATATATATATATATGTTTTTAACTACGTAAAACTTGCGAATATACAACATTCTTTGCTGTCCCATCGTCTGTGCATATAAATAGATTGTCAGGTTTACCGACTCTTGAACATGCAACGCATAATGGTCCATGGGAAAACAATCCGTATTCAGATCTATACCTCATGATTCTATTGATTGCCCTTGAGCTTTGGAATGGTCGATTAGCAATCACCATCAACAAAGCTCAAGGGCAATCATTAGAATCATGAGGTATAGATCAGAATACGGATTGTTTTCCCATGGACTATTATAGGATTGCATGTTCAAGAGTCGGTAAACCTGACAATCTATTTATATGCACAACAATGGGACAGCAAAGAATGTTGTATATTCGCAAGTTTTACGTAGTAAAAAACATATATATTTTTATATCTATATATATAAAAATAAGTTGTTTGTCTGTCTGTCGACTGACGTCATGTTTGTGTGTCGACTGACGTCATGTTTGTCGACTGACGTCATTATAAGGATTGAGCTGTATGTCGACATGAAGTTGTTTGTCGTCTGACGTCATGTTTGTCTTCTAACGAAACTACAGACCGGGACACCGGGACACAAATGACGTGTTATGTCTGTTATAACGTAATAGAGGTAACAATCTTGACAGGGCCTTTTGAGGGTGAGGCTTTTCTTATTCCACGCATTCTCATGATTCCAATGGATCTGCCTTTTCAACCTAAAAGATTGCAATTCCCAATTTGATTAGCATATTTAGTTTTCAGTCCAGAACCACTAAAGCTATTATGTAAAAATCTAAAATATTTATGTTGTCTGAGCAATAATTTTTAGTTTTTATTTCAAAATAGAAAATTGCCTGACAATTTTAGAATTATATCTATCTATATATATAAAAATAAGTTGTCTGTCTGTGGATCAGGTGATTTCATGTTTCTGTGTCGACTGGCATCATGAAGTTAGTTGTCGTCATTTTTTCTATGACGGTGACGTCATTAAAGATATTTAAGACATATATGTTCACGTAGAAATCTATTAATGTTTAAGTTTAAAATGACTGATGAACTTACAATGGCAAAAGCCGATGAAGATGCTCAAAGAGTCTATGCCAAAAAACTTGCTGCTGATAGAGAAAGTCAGAAAAGAAAGCGTGCCGAGGAATCAAAAGAACAGCAAGGAAACAGGCTTGAGGCTAAAGAACGCAAAACCGCGCAATTAGATGAAGATCCACCTGGACAGCGAGAGTCAAAACATATCAAAACTGAAAATGATAGCGATGATGATTGGGTTTGTCAAAGACAAATTTTTAATTGTAAGAAGACCGTTGAAAGAGAAATTTCTAATTGTAAAATGGCTGAAGAACCTACAATGGCAACACCCGAGGAAGCTGCTCAAAACGAATGTATTCACGCCGAAGTAGCTGAGTTGGTAAAGCGTTATGTTTCAGGTTCTAGGTCCGAGAGGCTCCAGGTTTGAACCTTGGCTTTAGCATTAATACAAAAGAAGAAAAAAACTCAAAAAGGTAAAAACAACAAAAAAAACTAAAAAGAAAATATATGTATATATTTATATATATCATCTTTTCCACAAAAATAATAATTTAGTGCTTCTGCTTAAAAACAGCAAACGAATTGATGCCTCCTGATACGCAACTATCAACAAAGTGGCAATCGTTGTGGTCGGTGATCAGTTCTTACCTCGAGATAATATTCTTTATAGGCGAAACAATCAGTTGACAAGAATTGATAAAGAATAAACAGATAATTTTCAGCCGTTGAATGACGAAAGCAAAGAAGGTATTTCGGCAAAGACCTCCGCTATGGCTGCAAACTTTCTGAGTCATCTTTTCGATTTTGTTGCCACAAGCTGTCTTTTTTCTTATGTTTTCTTTTTTTCTGCTTTTCTGTTTGTTCTGTTCTTCTGTTTTGTTTTGTTCTTGAGTACTTCCAAAGGATTTTTTACATAATTTCTATATTTTTACAATATAATATTATATCTGGTTTGATTTTTCTTTTCTTTACGTCACGCAAGTCCAGTGTGGTTCTACAAACTTGCATACAGCAGACAGACAAAACCAAAATCCTCTTGAATAGGCAGAAAAACCCTGCCTATAGTGACCAAAATAAAAAAAGAAAATAAAAAAAACCCTATCAAGTGAGAAAGAATCACCATTTGAAGCTGTTTCTAGAACAATAACTATAATTTCAATTAATCTTAATGACATATGTCTGTTGCAAATAGGAGAGTTTCCCCAATGTTTAGTAAAGACATTCATCACCAGGCTGGCACTTAGATATACTGAGAATGAAGTTAATTATTATACTAAATTTACTAAAATTAACCTAATCTGGCAACGATACTCTTATCTACCTCAAACATAAAATAAAATAAGACAATATTTTAATTTATTCTTAAAAATTTAATTACTTTACAAATGACAACAATACTTATAGTTTTGAAAAAGAATTAAATAAAACACAATAGATAATATTAAATCTCAGCCATTGATCACTCAATCACTACTATGAAAGAAAATAATTTCAATAATCAAGTATATAATATAGTACATAATATAAGTATATAATATAGATAAACCAATACCACTGGAAATGTCAGATCACTCAAGCAATCAAACAAATCAATAAAAAAAAGTAAATAATTAAGGGTGAGATAAAAACCAAAGAACTAAAAATGCCATATGTATAAAATAAAAAATATATTAACGAGTAAATTATTAAAGGCACAATTGATTACAATAATAAATAAAGTAATCCGATATTATAGCAGGGTTTATAGTGGACATAATTCTATAAGTGAACTGAAATCCCCACGTCTAAAAAGCCACGATATTTTCTTAATTATTAATATGATTAATTAGTGATATTATTAAAATTTAAATCAATTAATAATTAATCACTCAATTAATTAAATTATATTAAGAAATATGACGAGAATTGGGAGAAGTATGTTATTTTTTAGGTATTTTTTTATCCAGTTACTTTTTAGGGCCAATTAATATATCATTAATTAAAGAGATTATTAGAGAATTAATTAAGTAATTAATGTTACTAAAAAGTGATTAATAATGTTAAAACAAAAAATTATGA
Organism: Artemia franciscana; assembly: GCF_032884065.1. Classification (NCBI taxonomy): domain Eukaryota; kingdom Metazoa; phylum Arthropoda; class Branchiopoda; order Anostraca; family Artemiidae; genus Artemia; species Artemia franciscana. The sequence goes on from NC_088877.1 coordinate 10,293,211, forward strand.
CAAGAATAGAATGCCGAGGAAAATGTTTTTTTCTATGTAGTTATAGTTTATGGAGGTCACTTTCCAGGCTGCAAGAAAAGAAGAGCTGAGACAGACAGGCCACATTTTACAGATGATATATTGCAAAAAATTGTTCTTTTTGACTACCAAAACGAAAGCAGGTAGCTCCCGAATGGGCAGGAACATATCGTAAGGAAGGATGGAAAGGAAGTCCGATCATCGTGGGGAGCAAAGATTGAGGTTTTGAATTAATTGGGGTGGAAGGAGATTGTTCGTAGCTGTGTTTGGCACCATCAGCTTCGTGCTGCAATGGGTAGTTAGTGGAAGTAGTAGTAGTAGAGGTGCCAAGCCAACTTATAATAGAAAAATATTATTTAAATATGTATTATAAACAATTACTGAAAAAAAAACTAAAAATTACATAACTCAAAATAACTTAATCTCTCTTTCTCTCGCAGAATATGGACTTGTTTGGTTCTAAGTAAATGCGTAACAGTTTTAAACCAAAAAAATTAAAGCAAAATTTTTACTAAAGAATTACAAGGAAGATGCTTCTCCTTTTTCTTTATTTATTCTCCTTTACTCCTATTTACTCTTTTACTCTAATTTATTTGCTTCTCCTTTTTATTTATTTACTCTCCTTTACTCATATTACTCTCCTTACTTATGCTTATTCATTTGATTCTCCCTTTTCTCTATTGAATCTCCTTTACTCCTATTTACTCTCCTTATTTACTCTTATTTATTTGCTTCTCCTTTTTCTTTATTTACTCTCCTTTACTCCTATTTACTCTACTTATTTACTCTCATTTGTTTGCTTCTCCTTTTTCTTTATTTACTCTCCTTTACTCCTATTTACTCTCATTGTTTACTCTTATTTATTTGCTTCTCTTTTTTCTTTATTTAATCTCCTTTAGTCCTATTTACTCTAATTTATTTTCTTCTCCTTTTTGTAGATAACTTCGAAGACCACACTGCCTTTCCATGACGAAAGTAAAACTGACCGCATTTTTAGAATTTGTTCTCCAAAATTCATTGAGGAGGAATTATTATTGCTAAAAGACATTTTAATAAGTAACCATTATCCTGGTTGGTTAGTTGACCAGACTTTTTCGAAAAGAAGGAAAAAATTTCTAGAATGTTCTGACAATATTCTAGAAACAACAGAAAAGAAAGATATCTTTTGTTCTCTACCATATGTCCCAGGTTTGAGTGAAAAACTTAAAAGAATTTTACAAAATAATGGTTTAAAGGTAGCTTTGAGAGGTAGTAATACTTTGGCAAGTTTTTTAAATTCTGGAAAGGATCGGACTTCCGTAGAGCAACAAAGTGGGGTTTATAAAATTCCATGTAGTTGTGGAAGCTCTTATGTGGGACGTACTAACCAGAATTTAAGAACGAGATTGCTACAACATCATAATTCCATTTCATCGTCTTTAAAGCAAAATACCAAACCTGAAGATTTCACGTCGGCCCTCGCGGAGCATATCTTTAATTTTCCAAATCATTTTATTTTGTTTGAAAATGTTTCTTTGATTTCTAGGGACCAAGGTTTAAAGTAAACTTTCAGAGAAACAATCAAAATTAAAAAAATTCTATTCAAGAATAATTCCATAAACAGAGATACAGGTGAATTTGGATTAAACTCAATTTATGATAATTTACTGAGGTCAAATAAAGTAAATATCACTTCACCTAAGAGCTATGACCTCTGTCCACGTAATACGTCAGTTAAATCTAATGAACCGGAACCGAAAAGGTCAAGGAGATTTGCCTCGGCTGTTGCATTGAAAAAATAAGAGCAATAAACTATATGTAATTAGTTTATTAGGTATAAATTCTGTTTATTTTTATTCATGTCTTTTAGTTTTACTGCTGATGATGAACACTGTATATGTGTTCGAAATATCCAGTTAAATAATTTTATATTTCACTGTTAATAAAAAGGTACCATCCCTATTTTGAACTGTTTTACTTTCTCCTTTTTGTTTATTTACTCTCCTTTACTCTTACTTACTCTCCATATTTGCTCTTATTTATTTGCTCCTTTTTCTTTATTTACTCTCCTTTACTCCTATTTACTCTTATTTATTTGCTTTTCCTTCTTCTTTATTTATTCTCCTTTACTCCTACTTACTCTCCTTATTTACTCTCATTTATTTGCTTCTCCTTTTTATTTACTCTCCTTTACTCCTATTACTCTCCTTATTTACGCATATTTATTTGATTCTCCCTTTTCTCTATTTAATCTCCTTTACTCCTATTTACTCTTATTTATTTGCTTCTCCTTTTTCTTGATTTACTCTCCTTTACACCTATTTACTCTTATTTAATTGCTCCCCATTTTGTTTATTTACTCTCCTTTACTCTTACTTATTCTCCTAATTTTCTCTCCTTACTAAATAATTAGTAACTCCTTATTAAAAAATAATTTACTTATTTATTTGCTTCTCCTTTTTGTTTATTTACTCTCCTTTACTCTTACTTATTGTCCTTATTTACGCTTATGTATTTGCTTCTCCTTTTTCTTTATTTACTCTCCTTCACTCCTATTTATTCTCCCTTTTTACTCTTATTTATTTGCTTCTCCTTCTTCTTTATTAATTCTCCTTGTTTACTCTTATTTATTTGCTTCTCTTTTTTCTTTATTTACTCTCTGCAACTTAAACTGCGGGCAACTGCGTTCTCTTTTTTACATACTGAACGTGACAGCCAGGCGTTTATTTTTCAATAAATTGTGAAACCTTATACATTAAGTGCAACAAGTCCTTTACCAAATAATCCAAAAGGTTTTGAGCCTTTGTTTTGGGACTAACAAGGTTTTGAGCCTTTGTTTTGGGACTAACAAGGTTTTGAGCCTTTGTGCAAAGGGACTAACATAGTTTTGACGAAATAACCTCATAAAGGAGAGGGTTTAGATGGTGTCACATCTTTAATAAAGCTGACTGTCAAGTACTCTAGGTATTGAAATACAACTGTGAGAAAATATTCTTATATGATTTAAAAAATCAAGTTAATAAGGTTATTTGTTTTTAATTTCATCTTTCTATGGGTAACAAGCTCATGATCAGTCAACTACTTTACAACCAAATTTCAATCGAAAAATTAACCAATATTTGTTGTTCAACTATTAAGTTACAACTTATGATACTACTTAGAGCCAGGGCTGTTGGCCACTGGCGGATCTATGGGGCTAGGAAAAACCCCGGACCCCCCAAGATTTTTCCGTCACTGTCATTCCTTGTTTTTTCTGTTTTTCCCTCTTTTTAAATAAATTTGTAAATTTGGACAATTATTGGTGCCCTAGTCACATTGTCCCCCCTAAAATTTATTTATTGGCACCCAGGTCACATTGGGATTTGCTCTAGATCCACCCTTGCTATAGGCACAAGGAGGGCCACCAAGAGGGGGTCAAATCCCTCCCTTTTAGAAAATTTAAATAGGATTGAAAACACAGGATAACGTAGGCGTTTTTTAATTGTTGTATACAGCGGTGAGTGTAGGACTCCACTGAGCTGGGTTTTTTCGAGGGGAGGGATAAGAGGGAAGGGAGAAGGGGGAGGGAGAATGTACAGCAGTAAATAAATTGTATTTTAGTATTTTTGCTTCTCTCTCTTTCTTGACCTGGTTCCGCCTTCATACTTCAATTGAATACTTTATCTTCGTATTTAGTCATACGTGGCATGACGTTTGCCATTTCTGGTGCGAAAAGGCTTAATAGAAAAGTGCCACACATGGGAAAAAAGTGGCACTTGGAGATGTAAGCAACTTTGAGGAGATAGAAAAAACCCAAGAGAGAGTGACAAGGTGAGGGCGAGCGAGATTAACGATGTTGACTAAGTTTTACGTAAAGTGAAGGCCTAAGATCTATACTAAAAATTCCTCTTTACGTTCTAAGCTTGCTAAAGCTCAACAAGTTATAATAAACCTCAAATTTTAAGTATCTGTTTTAAGGTTTTCGAATTACTTTAATCTATTCTCAAAATATTTCGAAATATTTATGCAATTCCCAGTTTTTACATTTTAGTTTGTTTTCTTTTTCTTCTTTATTTTTCAGACGTCATATGTCTGGCGTAACATACATAGTGTAACGGACATAACACATACACAAATTAATTTTATATAGGTAGATTTCATTTTTTAGTTATCCTTGTTATACAACAACAAAAATACCAAACACCTTGCGATGGCGTACTGGACAAGGACCCACCTTCTAAGTGAAAGTTCGCCGGTTCAATCCAACGCGTCGCAAGGAACAAGGAATGCATAATATTAAAAACAACATTGCGAATAACATTAAAAACAACTTTGCGAATAACTCAATACAATAAAATTACAAATAAGGCGATTAAGAAAGCAAACAGTACAACCAATAAATGGCTGTAACGGAGGCCACAGAAGATATTAAGCATATAGTGATATTTTTCATCTTTACTGAATAAAATTAAATACTTTTACAAGAAGAGGCCATTCTAATGCCTCTTTCTTCTAATTCCTTGTAAAAAAAAAGCTAAGTGGAGCTAATTTCTTTCAAATACCGGTTTTGATGAATTTTTATTGGCAATATATTTTCTGTATTACAATTTTGTTTCTAAGAGATAAGAATTACTGTGAAATTAAACACAGTTCAATTTTTCAAAATTCAGTATTGTAATGACATTTAGCAAGCATGAAGCGTACAATCGCTATTGCGCTTAATGAGAGTTCTAATGGTGTAATTTTAAAGTTGATCTGACACCTTTTTCGAAGAATTTCAGGCTGTTTTTTGAAATTTCTACAGATTTGTTTCAAAGTCGTAAGTCGTTACGCGAGATATTAGTTACGTGCCATTGTAGTTGTGTCCCTGTGTGTCACCTGTGAATATAGATAGATGTATATATATGTTTTTAACTGCGTAAAACTTGCGAATATACAACACTAGCTGTTGGGATGGTGGTTTGCGCCACCCCAACGCCTAGATGGTGTGGGGTGCTTTACGCCCCGCAAGCTTCCCGCACGCGTAAGTCGTTACGTGCCATTGTAAATTTGTCCCTGTGTCCCACCTGTTAATATTTAAATATACTAGCTATTGGGGTGGCGCTTCGCGCAAACCCAACACCTAGTTGACGGGGGCACTTCGTGCCCCCCAAGCCCCCCCGCGCGCGTAAGTCGTTACGCGCCATATTAGTTACGCGCCATTGTAGTTGTGTCCCTTTTCTTAGTTATTTTCTTTTTTAGGTTTTATTTTTTTAGTTTCTTCTTTTTATTGATTTGTTTTCTTCAATTTGTCAATGTTCATTCTAACATTGACACTTTGAAAAATCTTTACGTGCCAAACATGCTAAGGTTTTCGAATTACTTTAATCTATTGTTAAAAATATATTGAAATATTTGTGCAATTCCCAGTTTTTTTTAGTTTTTTCTTTTTTTAGTTTTTTAGCTTTTTTAGTTATTCTCTTTTTAGTTTTTTACCTTTTTTATTTTTTTTTATTTTTTACGTTTTCTCTTTTTAAATTTTTCTTTTTTTAATTTCTTTTATATTTTAGTTTTTTTAGTTTTTTTTTTCTTATTAGTTTATTTTTAGTTTTTTACCTTTTCTCTTTTTTCTGTTTTCTTTTTCTTCTTTATTTTTCAGCATCACAATAAAATGCATATCGCCGAACCTTTGTTTTTTAACTAAAATCTGTTAGGCATTGATGACCTTATCCAAGTCAAATCTCAAACCCAATCATCATCGCTATCATTTTAAGTTTTGATACGTTTTGACTCTCGCTGTCCAGGTTGATATTCATCTAACTGCACGGTTTTGCGTTCTTTAGCCGCAAGCCTTTTGGCATTAACTCTTTGAGCAGCTTCCTCGGCTGTTTCTTCTGCCATCGTAGGATTTGGTAAAATTCTATCTTTTTCAATGTTTTTCAGTTTGTCAGTGTTCATTCTAACATTGACAGTTGGAGAAATCTCCAACTGCCAAGCTTGCTAAAGCTCAACAATTTATAATAAACCTCAATATTTTAAGTATTATTTTTAAGGTTTTCAAATTACATTAATCTAAGGTTAAAATATTTCGAAATATTTATGCAATACCCAGTTTTTACATTTAAACCCTCAACACAAAAATTCATACAACTTATTTTTATATATATAGAAGATATAATCTGGCGTAACAGACATAGTACAACAGACATAACAGACATACAACTTATTTTAATATATATATATGGATAAAGTATATATCCTTCTGTGCCCCCCGGCGTCCCCGTTGTTGTTGTTTCCCTGTGTCCTGGTCGTCATGTGTGTCCCGGTGTCCCAGTCTGTAATTTCTCTTTGAGTGTCGCGGTCATCATTTATATTCCCCGTGTCCCGGTCGTCATTTTTGTCCCGGTCGTCATTTGTGTTCCGGTGCCCAGGTCTGTAATTTCTCTTTGAGTGTCCTGGTCGTCATTTATATCCCCTGTGTCGCGCTCGTCATTTGTGTCCCAGTGCTTTGTTGATGGTGATTGCTAATCGAACATTCCTTGTGTCCCGGTCGCTTTCTCTTTGAGTGTCCCGGTCGTCATTTATATTCCCTGTGTCCCGGTGTCCCGGTCGTCATTTGTTTCCCGATGTCCAGGTCTGTAATTTCGTCAGTCGACAAACATGACGTCAGTCGGCACACAAACATGACGTCACTCGACAGACACAGAAAACTTGTTTATATATATACTAGCTGTTGGGGTGGCGCTTTGCGCCACCCCTACACCTAGTTGATGGGGGCGCTTCGCAACACCCCCAAGCCCCCCCCCCCCCGCGCGAGTAAGTCGTTACGCACCATATTAGTTACGCGCCATTGTAGTTGTGTCCCTGTGTCCCATCTGTGAATATATATATATATATATATATATATATATATATATATATATATATATATATATATATATGTATATATATATATATATATATATATATATATATATATATATATATATATATATATATATATATATATATATATATATATAATATATATAATATATATATATATATATACTAGCTGTTGGGGTGGCGCTTCGCGCCACCCCAACACCTAGTTGGTGGGGGCGCTTCGCGCCCCCCCCAAGCCCCCCCGCGCGCGTAAGTCGTTACGCGCCATAATAGTTACGCGCCATTGTAGTTGTGTCCCTATGTCCCACCTGTGAATATAGATATATATATATATATATGGTTTTAACTACGTAAAACTTGCGAATATACAACATTCTTTGCTGTCCCATTGTCTTTGCATATAAATAGATTGTCAGGTTATCCCCCTGTTTCCCCCGGTGTCCCCGTTGTAGTTGTGTCCCTGTGTCCCGGTCGTCATTTATATTCCCTGTGTCCCGGGTCCCGGTCATCATTTGTATCCCGGTGTCCCGGTCTGTATATACATTCGTTTTTTAGTTTTGTTTTTCTCCTTTATTTTTTTCCTTTTTTTTTCTTTTTTAGCTTATTTAGATTTTTAGATTTTTTAGTTTTTTTTATTAGTTTTTAGTTTTTATTTCTTTTTAGTTTTTTTGTCCCGGTCGTCATTTATATCCCCCTGTTTCCCCCGGTGTCCCCGTTGTAGTTGTGTCCCTGTGTCCCGGTCGTTATTTATTTTTTAGTTTTTTACCTTTTTTTAGTTTTTTTAGTTTTTTAGCTTTTTTATTTTTTTATTAGTTTTTAGTTTTTTGTAGTTTTTGCCTTTTTTTTAGTTTTTTTAGTTTTTTAGCTTTTTTATTAGTTTTTAGTTTTTTTTGTAGTTTTTGCCTTTTTTTAGTTTTTTTAGTTTTTTAGCTTTTTTATTTTTTTTATTAGTTTTTAGTTTTTTTTGTAGTTTTTGCCTTTTTTTTAGTTTTTTCAGTTTTGACGTCACCTGATCCAGTTTTTTCAGGTGACGTCACCTGATCCACGATCCACAGATCCACAGACAACTTATTTTTATATATATAGATAGTTTTTTTTTTTTTACTTATGTCCTGGTCGTCATTTATACTCCCTGTGTCCCGGTGCTTTGTTGATTGCTAATCGAACATTCCTTTTGTCCTGGTCGCTTTCTCTTTGAGTGTCGTCATTTATTAGTTTTTTCCTTTTTTTTTAGTTTTTTATTGGTTTTTACCTTTATTTTAGCTTATTTTTCAGTTTTTTCCTTTTTTTTAGTTTTTTTTTATTTTTTATTTTTTTTAGTTTTTTACCTTTTTTAGTTTTTTTAGTTTTTTTAGTTTTTTAGCTTTTTTACTTTTTTTATTAGTTTTTAGTTTTTTTTTGTAGTTTTTGCCTTTTTTTAGTTTTTTCAGTTTTTTTTTTAGTTTTTTATTGGTTTTTACCTTTATAGTTTTTTTAGTTTTTTAGCTTTTTTATTTTTTTTATTAGTTTTTAGTTTTTTTTTGTAGTTTTTGCCTTTTTTTAGTTTTTTCAGTTTTGACGTCACCTAATCCAGTTTTTTCAGGTGACGTCACCTGACACATCCATCCACACATCCATCCACACATCCACAGACAGACAACTTATTTTTATATATATAGATACTAGCTGTTGGGGTGGCGCTTCGCGCCACCCCAACACCTAGTTGGTGGGGGCGCTTCGCGCCCCCCCCAAGCCCCCCCGCGCGCGTAAGTCGTTACGCGCCATAATAGTTACGCGCCATTGTAGTTGTGTCCCTATGTCCCACCTGTGAATATAGATATATATATATATATATATGGTTTTAACTACGTAAAACTTGCGAATATACAACATTCTTTGCTGTCCCATTGTCTTTGCATATAAATAGATTGTCAGGTTATCCCCCTGTTTCCCCCGGTGTCCCCGTTGTAGTTGTGTCCCTGTGTCCCGGTCGTTATTTATATTCCCTGTGTCCCGGTCGTCATTTGTATCCCGGTGTACCGGTCTGTATATACATTCGTTTTTTAGTTTTGTTTTTCTCCTTTATTTTTTTCCTTTTTTTTTCTTTTTTAGTTTATTTAGATTTTTAGATTTTTTAGTTTTTTTATTAGTTTTTAGTTTTTTTTTCTTTTTAGTTTTTTTGTAGTTTTTACCTTCTTTTTAGTTTTGTTAATTTTTTTTTTTACTTGTGTCCTGGTCGTCATTTATACTCCCTGTGTCCCGGTGCTTTGTTGATTGCTAATCGAACATTCCTTTTGTCCTGGTCGCTTTCTCTTTGAGTGTCGTCATTTATTTTTTTCTTTTTTAGTTCTTTTAGTTTTTACCTTTTTTAGTTTTTTTTTAGTTTTTAGTTTTTTTAGTTTTTTACCTTTTTTTAGTTTTTTTAGTTTTTTAGCTTTTTTATTTTTTTTATTAGTTTTTAGTTTTTTTGTAGTTTTTGCCTTTTTTTTTAGTTTTTTGTCCTGGTCGCTTTCTCTTTGAGTGTCGTCATTTATTAGTTTTTTCCTTTTTTTTTTTAGTTTTTTATTGGTTTTTACCTTTATTTTAGCTTATTTTTCAGTTTTTTCCTTTTTTTTAGTTTTTTTTTATTTTTTATTTTTTTTAGTTTTTTACCTTTTTTTAGTTTTTTTAGTTTTTTTAGTTTTTTAGCTTTTTTACTTTTTTTATTAGTTTTTAGTTTTTTTTTGTAGTTTTTGCCTTTTTTTAGTTTTTTCAGTTTTTTTTTTAGTTTTTTATTGGTTTTTACCTTTATAGTTTTTTTAGTTTTTTAGCTTTTTTATTTTTTTTATTAGTTTTTAGTTTTTTTTTGTAGTTTTTGCCTTTTTTTAGTTTTTTCAGTTTTGACGTCACCTAATCCAGTTTTTTCAGGTGACGTCACCTGACACATCCATCCACACATCCATCCATCCATCCATCCACAGACAACTTATTTTTATATATAGTATATATATATATATATATATATATATATATATATATATATATATATATATATATATATATATATAAATATATATAATATATATATATATATATATATATATATATATATATATATATATATATATATATATATATATATATATATATATGTGTGTGTTTTTATATATCATGAAAAGAGAAATCACCAATGCAACAGCACAAACACACAAAAAAAGAGAGAGACAGAAGGAGAAAAGGAAGACTGTTTCCCTAAATTAGTGATTAATATAGACAAGCACTTGAATGAGGCCTTAACCCTACTCATCCATACAATCACATAGGTCAAACAGCATAGCCACACACAATCAACCATAAAGAATAATCCATGGAAAGGCAGTCATGTCGTCAATAAGTACAAGTCGTCATTTACCAAATAATAGAAAAAACAATATAGACAAATAATTCAGAGGCAACACCCAACATAAGGTCTCATCAGGAGAATACACTGGCCTATATAGGGTTTCGCCACTCTAAATTCTCTACCAAGCACAGTGTTGTGGCTACCACAGAATATCCATGGCATCCCCGCGTCAGGTATCACCCCCAAAATACATGCCTATGAAAGAAAAAAAAACCAGCAAATGTAAAACAACCAAGTAAAACCAAAACAAGCTTATCCTGTTAATATATCCCTCCCTTTAGCAACAATAGGTAAACTAAATATTATAAGTTTTACCAAATCACAAATATTAACACATTGCAAAAAAACTGAATAAACTAAACAATTATAGAATTCATCTTTACCATGTGGCTAATTTTTAAGAAAATCCGCTCAATTAGAAACACAATTCAAAATTATTTGCGCTGCGACAACATTTCTCGAACCTCCGGAATTAGTTGAAAATTTCTTTAAGTATTTCTAGATAATTCTTTTGATATGTATTTAAAAGTTCGTTATAATGAAAACTAAATTTTTTAAATTGCCAAGTTAATTTATTTGCAGAAAAACCTCGTGATATCAATTTTTGGCTTAAGATTTTACATCTATTTTTAATATCAATATAATTGCTACAAATCCTTGCATAACGAAGTAACTGTGAGAAAAACGCTGAATATGTGATATTTGAGTATATATTACTTTCAGGGAATGGGAAACTAATCACTTCAAAATCAAAATCATCCGTTTTATTATACATTTTAAAACTTAATTTATTATTATCACAAATATTAATATTTAAATCTAAGAAATGATCTTCATGACCAGCGCCATGACTAGGCTCAAGAATAAGCTCTGATGAATATATATTTTTAGAAATATTAATGAAATCCTTGCAATTTAAGACCAAAATATCATCTAAATATCTTTTATTATTTGACAAAGCATGTTTTAAATTAATTGGATTATTCTTATCCATCATATATTTATATTCTAGTTGACTTAAAAACAAGTCAGCTATAAATGGGCTGGCATTCCCCCCATGGGAATTCCCACAATTTGCTCAAAAATCATATCCAAGCTGTAACATCTCAAGTTGACTGTAGTATTAAAGCAATTTGTCCATATAGCTTTTTTATTATAAATGTCTATTTTTAAGAACCTTTTATTAGATAAGAGGAAAGATTTCTTGATAACAGTTTTTAAATTATCAAACACTACATTAAGTGATAAATTAGTATACATTGTCGCAAAATCGAAAGACTCAATTCTTTTAGCTGAAACCATTGTTAAAGAATCTATCACCTGCGGTGATTGCTGATTGCTAATCGACCATTTCCTTTGTTGCCGTCGTCATTTATATATCCCCCTGTGCCCCCCGGCGTCCCCGTTGTAGTTGTGTCCCTGTGTCCGGGTCGTCATTTATATTCCCTGTGTCCCCGTCGTCATTTGTGTCCCGTTGTCCCAGTCTGTGATTTCTATTTGAGTGTCCCGGGCGTCATTTATATTCGTCAGGATATTGTAGGGCATCGTAGCATCGATGAGTTTAAGCAATTCTTGTCAATTGATTGTTTCACCTATAAAGAATATTATCTCGAGGTAAGAAAAGATCACAGACCTCAACGATTGCCACTTTGTTGATGTATCAGGAGGCATCAATTCGATTGCTGTCTTTAAGAAGAAGCACTAAATTATTATTTTTGTGGAAAAGATGATATATATAAATATATATATATATTTTCTTTTTAGTTTTTTTTGTAGTTTTTACCTTTTTGAGTTTTTTTCTTCTTTTGTATTAATGCTAAAGCCAAGGTGCAAACCTGGAGCCTCTCGGACCTAGAACCTGAAACATAACGCTTTACCAACTCAGCTACTTCGGCGTGAATACATTCGTTTTGAGCAGCTTCCTCGGGTGTTGCCATTGTAGGTTCTTCAGTCATTTTACAATTAGAAATTTCTCCTTCAACGGTCTTCTTACAATTAAAAATTTGTCTTTGAACGATATTCTTAAATACCTGTGTCCTGGTCGTAATTTATATTGCCTGTGTCCCGGTCGTCATTTGTGTCCCGGTATCCCAGTCTGTAATTTCTCCTTGAGTGTCCCGGTCGTTATTTATATTCCCTCTGTCCCGGTCGTCATTTGTGTCCCGGTCTGTAATTTCTCTTTGAGTGTTTTTTCTTTTTAGTATTTTTTAGTTTTTTACATTTTTTCTTTTTTCAGTTTTCTTTTTCTTCTTTATTTTTCAGCTTCACTATGAAATACATATCGCCGAACCTTTGTCTTTTTAACTAAAATATGGTAGGCATTGATGACCTTATCCAAGTCAAGATCCCAAATCAAATCATCATCGCTATCATTTTCAGTTTTGATATGTTTTGACTCTCGCTGTCCAGGTGGATCTTCATCTAACTGCGCGGTTTTGCGTTCTTTAGCCTCAAGCCTGTTTCCTTGCAGTTCTTTTGATTCCTCGGCACGCTTTCTTTTCTGACTTTCTCTATCAGCAGCAAGTTTTTTGGCATAGACTCTTTGAGCATCTTCATCGGCTTTTGCCATTGTAAGTTCATCAGTCATTTTAAACTTAAACATTAATAGATTTCTACGTGAACATATATGTCTTAAATATCTTTAATGACGTCACCGTCATAGAAAAAATGACGACAACTAACTTCATGACGCCAGTCGACACAGAAACATGACGTCACCTGATCCACAGAATGACAACTTATTTTTAAATATATATATATGTTTTTAACTACGTAAAACTTGCGAATATACAACATTCTTTGCTGTCCCATTGTCTGTGCATATAAATAGATTGTCAGGTTTACCGACTCTTGAACATGCAACATATAATGGTCCATGGCAAAACAATCCGTATTCAGATCTATACCTCATGATTCTAATGATTGCTCTTGACAATAGATTAAAGTAATTTGAAAACCTTAAAACAGATGCCCAATTTTTGAGGTTTATTATAAATCGTTGGAGCTTTAGCATGCTTAGCACGTAAAGATTTTTCGAAGTGTCATTGTTAGAATGAACACTAACAAATTGAAGAAAACAAATCAATAAAAAGAAGAAACTAAAAAAAAAATTAAAAAAGAAAAAACTAAGAAAAGAAAAAACTAAAAAAAAACTAAAAAAGAAACTGTATTCTATATATTTAAAAATAAGTTGTATATATGCATATTTATTTGTTTGTGGGTTCGCATTTGACGTCATTATAAGTATATAAGGCTTTGTATATGACGTCATTATAAGAAAACACTACAAACTGGGACACCAGGACACAAATGAAGACTGGGACACAGGGAATATAAATGACCATCGGGACACTCAAAAGAGAAATTACAGACTGTGATACCGGGACACAAATTACGACCAGGACAGAGGGAATATAAATGACGACAGGACACAGGGACACAACTACAACGGGGACGCCGGTTTCAATAGCTTTTTATGCAACAAAACACAAATATTAGCCTCGGAGCTCGGAACGATTTTTTGAAAGTTAGTGAGTGTAAGAGTCGTTGTTGTCTTTGCCAAGATCATTTTGTCCCAAGGTTTTCTGTTAAGAGTACATTGCATAATAAAAATTTTGCATGCAAGTTACGTGGTAATGTTAATTGTAGAACAACCAATATAATTTACCTATTAGAATGTAATAAATGCTGCCTACAATATGTGGGAAAACAACTAATAATATATATAAAAGATTTTCTGGACATAAGACAACAGTTAATAATGAAAAAACTAATAACTATCTAGTTCAAGATTGTAATAATGGTAAATGGTCCATATCAGATAGAACTGTCACAATTTTAGAAAATTTAGAATTAGAAAATTTAAATAAAGAAGAGAAGAATAATAGACTACGTAAACAGGAGGATTTCTGGATCCATACTCTTGGTACAGCTTATACTTTTGGGCTAAATGATCGTGTAGCAAAATATGGTGACATGTCTCATGTTGTTGTTAAATGTATTGATGGTTTTATGGGCCATCCTTCTTTTACTTGTCCTACTAAACGTAAAAAACGATCGAGAGGACATAGGAAAAATAATAGAAAAAATGAATTAGATGTACATATGCTTTCTATAGATCTATGCCAGCTACTTGAATCTAGGGGTATGATTTCTGTAATAAAATGTCTAAATAGTATATCCAAGAGGTATTTAATCAAACTTTTCTGGGTTGTTAAGAATAATACAGCTCTTGATTATAATTATAAATTAATATGTGATACAATTTGCATTCTAACTAAAACGAAATTTATTTCAAAAAAGAAAAAGTTCGATAAGATTAGTAATAAGGATAACAGATTATATTTACCTATTAATTTTACTTGTAAGCAGATTGAAGATATTAATTTACCCGAAATTTTAAATCAGCGGCATGTGAAACAGGCCCTTCCTAGTAATTTGAATAATAATGATAGTCCAGTTTTAACTTATAAATTTTCAAAAACTATTGGGCAAATTATTTTTAATTATAATTTAATACTAAAAAGATTAGATAGTGATATAAATTGGAAACTGGATTGTAATTGTAAGCAACTTGGCCCATTTTTAAATCCTACTTACAAACATGTTATAACAGGGGACTTGTCAACAATAAAGCAAGATGATCTTCAAATTATAATGAATAAAGGGGCTAATTTCCGTCTTTCTCATCATCTGAAACCATCAAGTGTTCTTGATGGCTTGGAAAATGATTTTGATTTATTTATTGATAAGTGGTGTAAGAAAGAGAATAAAAATAAAGAGAGTTTTCAAAGTTGGAAGAATTTAATTATTAGTAGAATAAAAACTAAAATATATTCTAACTTAAAAAATAGTAACACTAAATCATTATTTTATAATGCGAAGATTAAACAAGCAATTGCTAATCTAAAGAATGATTTTCTGATTGTGCCAGTGGATAAAGCTAATAATAATTTTGCCATAATTTGTCAGAAGCTGTATTGTGATATCTTAAAAAGGGAGTTAGGCACAACTAATGTTTACGAAAAGGTAAATATAGAGGATGAGAATTTAATTGAAAAGACTGAAGAAATACTTTTTAAAAATTTTAATATTAAAATAAATGACAATGATAAAAAGTTCCCTTTCCTATATTGGACTGTAAAATTTCATAAGAATCCCCATAAACTACGGTTTATTGCTGAAGCAGCTGAATGTCCAACCCGCATTGCTGCTCCTGACCTCTCTTTAATTTTAAAGAAAAGTGTAAATAAACTTAAAACCTATTGTTGTGGTATTAAAAAATTTTCGAATTTTAATTCATATTGGAGTGTTAATAATTCACTGCAGGTGATAGATTCTTTAACAATGGTTTCAGCTAAAAGAATTGAGTCTTTCGATTTTGCGACAATTTATACTAATTTATCACTTAATGTAGGGTTTGATAATTTAAAAACTGTTATCAAGAAATCTTTCCTCTTATCTAGTAAAAGGTTATTAAAAATAGACACTTATAATAAAAAAGCTATATGGACAAATTGCTTTAATACTACAGTTAACTTGATATGTTACAGCTTGGATATGATTTTTGAGTTATTAGAGTTTGGTTTATACAATACTTATATAAGATTTGTTGGTGATTTGTACAAGCAAATTGTGGGAATTCCCATGGGGGGGGGGAATGCCAGCCCATTTATAGCTGACTTGTTTTTAAGTCAACTAGAATATAAATATATGATGGATAAGAATAATCCAATTAACTTAAAACATGTTTTGTCAAATAATAAAAGATATTTAGATGATATTTTGGTCTTAAATTGTAAAGATTTCATTGATATTTCTAAAAGTTATATCCATCAGAGCTTATTCTTGAACCTAGTCATGGCGCTGGTCATGAAGATCATTTCTTAGATTTAAATATTAATATTTGTGATAATAATAAATTAACTTTTAAAATGTATAATAAAACGGATAATTTTGATTTTGAAGTGATTAGTTTCCCATTCCCTGAAAGTAATATACACTCAAATATCACATATTCAGCGTTTTTCTAGCAGTTACTTCGTTATGCAAGGATTTGTAGTAATTATATTGATTTTAAAAATAGATGTAAAATCTTAAGCCAAAAATTGATATCAAGAGATTTTTCTACAAATAAATTAACTTGGCAATTTAAAAAATTTAGTTTTCATTATAACGAACTTTTAAATAAATACCAAAAGAATTATCTAGAAATACTTAAGGAAATTTTCAACTAATTTCGGAGGTTCGAGAAATGTTGCTGCAGCGCCATTTATTTTGAATGGTGTTTCTAATTGAGTGGATTTTTTTTAAAAATTAGCCACATGGTAAAGATGAATTCTATAATTGTTTAGTTCATTCAGGTTTCTTGCAATGTGTTAATATTTGTGATTTGGTAAAATTTATTATATTTAGTTTACCTATTGTTGCTAAAAAGAGGGATATATTAACAGGATAAGCTTGTTTTGGTGTTACTTGGTTGTTTTACATTTGCTGTTTTTTTTCTTTCATAGGCATGTATTTTTGGGGTGATACCTGACACAGGGATGCCATGGATATTCTGTGGTAGCCACAACACTTGGCTGGGTAGAGAATTTAAAGTGGCGAAACCCTATATAGGCCAGTGTATTCTCCTGATGAGCCCTTGTGTTGGGTTGTTGCCTCTGAATTATTTGTCTTTATTATTTTTGCTATTGTTTGGTAAATGACGACTTATACTTATTGACGACATGACTGCCTGTCCATGGATTATTCTTTATGGTTGATTGTGTGTGGCTATGCTGTTTGACCTATGTGATTGTATGGATGAGTAGGGTTAAGGCCTCATTCAAGTGCTTGTCTATATTAATCACTAATTTAGGAAAACAGTCTTCCTTTTCTCCTTCTGTCTCTCTCTTTTTTTTTGTGTGTGTGTTTGTGCTGTTGCATTGGTGATTTCTCTTTTCATGATATATATATATATATATATATATATATATATATATATATATATATATATATATATATATATATATATATATATATATATATATATATATATATATATATATTCACAGATGGGACACAGGGACACAACGACTTACGCGCGGGGGGGGGGCTTGGGTGTGTTGCGAAGCGCCCCCTTCAACTAGGTGTTGGGGTGGCGCAAAGCGCCACCCCAACAGCTAGTATATATATATAAACAAGTTTTCTGTGTGTCTGTCGAGTGACGTCATGTTTGTGTGCCGACTGACGTCATGTTTGTCGACTGACGAAATTACAGACCTGGACATCGGGACACAAATGACGACTTGGACACCGGGACACAGGGAATATAAATGACGACCTGGACACTCAAAGAGAAAGCGACCGGGACACAAGGAATGTTCGATTAGCAATCACCATCAACAAAGCACCGGGACACAAATGACGAGCGCGACACAGGGAATATAAATGACGACCAGGACACTCAAAGAGAAATTACAGACCTGGACACCGGAACACAAATGACGACAGGGACAAAAATGACGACCGGGACACAGGGAATATAAATGATGACCGCGACACTCAAAGAGAAATTACAGACTGGGACACCGGGACACACATGACGACCAGGACACAGGGAAACAACAACAACGGGGACGCCGGGGGGCACAGGGGGATATATAATTTATCTATATATATTAAAATAAGTTGTATGTCTGTTATGTCTGTTACACTATGTCTGTTACGCCAGATTATATCTTATCTATATATAAAAATAAGTTGTATGTATTTTTGTGTTGACGGTTTAAATGTAAAAACTGGGTATTGCATAAATATTTCGAAATATTTTAACATTAGATTAATGTAATTTGAAAACCTTAAAAAAAATACTTAAAATTTTGAGGTTTATTATAAATTGTTGAGCTTTAGCAAGCTTGGCACGTGAAGATTTTTTTAACTGTCAATGTTAGAATGAACATGTTAGACAAATTGAAAAACATTGAAAAAGATAGAATGTTACCAAATCCTACAACAGAAGAAACACCCGAGGAAGCTGCTCAAAGAGTTAATGCCCAAAGGCTTGCGGCTAAAGAACGCAAAACCACGCAATTAGATGAAGATCAACCTGGACAGCGAGAGTCAAAACGTATCAAAACTGAAAATGATAGCGATGATGTTTGGGTTTGGGATTTTGACTTGGATAAGGTCATCAATGCCTACCAGATTTTAGTTAAAAAAACAAAGGTTCGGCGATATGTTTTTACGTCTGAAAAATAAAGAAGAAGAAGAAAACTGAAACTAAAAATGTAAAAACTGGGAATCGCGTAAATATTTCAAAATATTTTGACAATTGATTAAAGTAATTCGAAAACCTTAAAACAGATACTTAAATTTTTGAGGTTGATTATAAATTGTTGAGCTTTAGCATGCTTGGCACGTGAAGATTTTTCCAACTGTCAATGTTAGAATGAACATTGACCGACATAATTTGCGATTGCTATATGTCACTTGGTTAATACCAAGTGCAATAAAAAGGTAAAAAACTAAAAAGAAAAAAAAAGCTAAAAAAACTAAAAAAGCTGCAAAACTAAAAAAAATAAAAACTAAAAAAGAAACTATATCTATAATCTATCTATATATATATAAATTAGTTGTGTGTCTGTTAACTGACGTCATGTTTGCCGACTGACGTCATTATGAGGATTGAGCATTATTCTGTCATGAAGTTGTTTCTCGACTGACGTCATGTTTGTCGACTGACGAAATTACAGACTGGGACACCGGGACACAAATAACGACCCATGGGACACATGGAATATAAATGACAACCGGGACACAGGGACATAACTACAACAGGGATGCCGGGGGGCACAGGGGGGATATATGAATGAAGACCGGGACACAGGGAATGTTCGATTAGCAATCACCATCAACAGAGCTCAAGGACAATCATTAGAATAATGAGGTATAGATCTGAATAGGGATGGATTTCCCCAGGGACATGTTGCATATTGATGGGACATGAACATGCAACATGTTGCATATGTTGCATGATCAAGAGTCGGTAAACCTGACAATCTATTTATATGCACAGACAATGGGACCGCAAAAAATGTTGTATATTCGCAAGTTTTACCTAGTTAATATATATATATATATATATATATATATATATATATATATATATATATATATATATATATATATATCTATATATATAAAAATAAGTTGTCTGTGGATGGATGGATGGATGGATGTGTGGATGGATGTGTCAGGTGACGTCACCTGAAAAAACTGGATTAGGTGACGTCAAAACTGAAAAAACTAAAAAAAGGCAAAAACTACAAAAAAAACTAAAAACTAATAAAAAAAATAAAAAAGCTAAAAAACTAAAAAAACTATAAAGGTAAAAACCAATAAAAAACTAAAAAAAAAACTGAAAAAACTAAAAAAAGGCAAAAACTACAAAAAAAAACTAAAAACTAATAAAAAAAGTAAAAAAGCTAAAAAACTAAAAAAACTAAAAAAACTAAAAAAAGGTAAAAAACTAAAAAAAATAAAAAATAAAAAAAAACTAAAAAAAAGGAAAAAACTGAAAAATAAGCTAAAATAAAGGTAAAAACCAATAAAAAACTAAAAAAAAAAAGGAAAAAACTAATAAATGACGACACTCAAAGAGAAAGCGACCAGGACAAAAAACTAAAAAAAAAGGCAAAAACTACAAAAAAACTAAAAACTAATAAAAAAAATAAAAAAGCTAAAAAACTAAAAAAACTAAAAAAAGGTAAAAAACTAAAAAAACTAAAAACTAAAAAAAAACTAAAAAAGGTAAAAACTAAAAGAACTAAAAAAGAAAAAAATAAATGACGACACTCAAAGAGAAAGCGACCAGGACAAAAGGAATGTTCGATTAGCAATCAACAAAGCACCGGGACACAGGGAGTATAAATGACGACCAGGACACAAGTAAAAAAAAAAATTAACAAAACTAAAAAGAAGGTAAAAACTACAAAAAAACTAAAAAGAAAAAAAAACTAAAAACTAATAAAAAAACTAAAAAATCTAAAAATCTAAATAAACTAAAAAAGAAAAAAAAAGGAAAAAAATAAAGGAGAAAAACAAAACTAAAAAACGAATGTATATACAGACCGGTACACCGGGATACAAATGACGACCGGGACACAGGGAATATAAATAACGACCGGGACACAGGGACACAACTACAACGGGGACACCGGGGGAAACAGGGGGATAACCTGACAATCTATTTATATGCAAAGACAATGGGACAGCAAAGAATGTTGTATATTCGCAAGTTTTACGTAGTTAAAACCATATATATATATATATATATCTATATTCACAGGTGGGACATAGGGACACAACTACAATGGCGCGTAACTATTATGGCGCGTAACGACTTACGCGCGCGGGGGGGCTTGGGGGGGGCGCGAAGCGCCCCCACCAACAAGGTGTTGGGGTGGCGCGAAGCGCCACCCCAACAGCTAGTATATA
This sequence comes from Artemia franciscana, assembly GCF_032884065.1. NCBI lineage: Eukaryota > Metazoa > Arthropoda > Branchiopoda > Anostraca > Artemiidae > Artemia > Artemia franciscana. Next base: position 10,313,891 of record NC_088877.1, read on the forward strand.
TATATATATATATATATATATATATATATATATATATATATATACTAGCTGTTGGGGTGGCGCTTCGCGCCACCCCAACACCTAGTTGGTGGGGGCGCTTCGCGCCCCCCCCAAGCCCCCCCGCGCGCGTAAGTCGTTACGCGCCATAATAGTTACGCGCCATTGTAGTTGTGTCCCTATGTCCCACCTGTGAATATATATATATATTATATATATATATATATATATATATATATATATATATATATATATATATATATATATATATATATATATATATATATATATATATATATATATATATATATATATATATATATATATATATATATATATATATATATATATATATATATATATATATATATATATGGTTTTAACTACGTAAAACTTGCGAATATACAACATTCTTTGCTGTCCCATTGTCTTTGCATATAAATAGATTGTCAGGTTTACCGACTCTTGAACATGCAACATATAATGGTCCATGGGAAAACAATCTGTATTCAGATCTATACCTCATGATTCTAATGATTGCCCTTGAGCTTTGTTGATGGTGATTGCTAATCGACCATTCCCTGTCCCGGTGTCCCGGTCGTCATTTACATCCCCCTGTTTCCCCCGGTGTCCCCGTTGTAGTTGTGTCCCTGTGTCTCGGTCGTCATTTATATTCCCTGTGTCCCGGTCGTCATTTGTATCCCGGTGTCCCGGTCTGTATATACATTCGTTTTTTAGTTTTGTTTTTCTCCTTTATTTTTTTCCTTTTTTTTTCTTTTTTAGCTTATTTAGATTTTTAGATTTTTTAGTTTTTTTATTAGTTTTTAGTTTTTTTTTTCTTTTTAGTTTTTTTGTCCCGGTCGTCATTTATATCCCCCTGTTTCCCCCGGTGTCCCCGTTGTAGTTGTGTCCCTGTGTCCCGGTCGTCATTTATATTCCCTGTGTCCCGGTCGTCATTTGTATCCCGGTGTACCGGTCTGTATATACATTCGTTTTTTAGTCGTCATTTATATTCCCTGTGTCCCGGTCGTCATTTGTATCCCGGTGTACCGGTCTGTATATACATTCGTTTTTTAGTTTTGTTTTTCTCCTTTATTTTTTTCCTTTTTTTTCTTTTTTAGTTTATTTAGATTTTTAGATTTTTTAGTTTTTTTTTAGTTTTTAGTTTTTTTTTCTTTTTAGTTTTTTTGTAGTTTTTAACTTCTTTTTAGTTTTGTTAATTTTTTTTTTTACTTATGTCCTGGTCGTCATTTATACTCCCTGTGTCCCGGTGCTTTGTTGATTGCTAATTGAACATTCCTTTTGTCCTGGTCGCTTTCTCTTTGAGTGTCGTCATTTATTTTTTTCTTTTTTAGTTCTTTTAGTTTTTACCTTTTTTAGTTTTTTTTAGTTTTTTAGATGAAAATTTTTTTAGTTTTTTCCTTTTTTTCTTTTTAGTTTTTTATTGGTTTTTACCTTTATGTTAGCTTATTTTTCAGTTTTTTCCTTTTTTTTTAGTTTTTTTTTTTTTTTTATTTTTTTTAGTTTTTTACCTTTTTTAAGTTTTTTTAGTTTTTTTAGTTTTTTTTTAGTTTTTTAGCTTTTTTACTTTTTTTATTAGTTTTTAGTTTTTTTGTAGTTTTTGCCTTTTTTAGTTTTTTTCAGTTTTTTTTTAGTTTTTTATTGGTTTTTACCTTTATTTTAGCTTATTTTTTCAGTTTTTTCCTTTTTTTAGTTTTTTTTTAGTTTTTAGTTTTTTTAGTTTTTTACCTTTTTTTAGTTTTTTTAGTTTTTTTAGTTTTTTAGCTTTTTTATTTTTTTATTAGTTTTTAGTTTTTTTTGTAGTTTTTGCCTTTTTTTAGTTTTTTTAGTTTTTTAGCTTTTTTATTTTTTTTATTAGTTTTTAGTTTTTTTGTAGTTTTTGCCTTTTTTAGTTTTTTCAGTTTTGACGTCACCTGATCCAGTTTTTTCAGGTGACGTCACCTGATCCACGATCCACAGATCCACAGACAACTTATTTTTATATATATAGATAGTTTTTTTTTTTTTACTTATGTCCTGGTCGTCATTTATACTCCCTGTGACCCGGTGCTTTGTTGATTGCTAATCGAACATTCCTTTTGTCCTGGTTGCTTTCTCTTTGAGTTTCGTCATTTATTTTTTTCTTTTTTAGTTCTTTTAGTTTTTACCTTTTTTAGTTTTTTTAGTTTTTTAGATGAAAATTTTTTTAGTTTTTTCCTTTTTTTCTTTTTAGTTTTTTATTGGTTTTTACCTTTATTTTAGCTTATTTTTCAGTTTTTTCCTTTTTTTAGTTTTTTTTTATTTTTTATTTTTTTTAGTTTTTTACCTTTTTTTAGTTTTTTTTAGTTTTTTAGTTTTTTAGCTTTTTTACTTTTTTATTAGTTTTTAGTTTTTTTTGTAGTTTTTGCCTTTTTTTAGTTTTTTCAGTTTTTTTTTTTAGTTTTTTATTGGTTTTTACCTTTATTTTAGCTTATTTTTCAGTTTTTTCCTTTTTTTTAATTTTTAGTTTTTTTCGTTTTTTACCTTTTTTTTAGTTTTTTTAGTTTTTTTAGTTTTTTAGCTTTTTTATTTTTTTATTAGTTTTTAGTTTTTTTTGTAGTTTTTGCCTTTTTTAGTTTTTTTAGTTTTTTAGCTTTTTTATTAGTTTTTAGTTTTTTTTGTAGTTTTTGCCTTTTTTTAGTTTTTTTAGTTTTTTAGCTTTTTATTTTTTTATTAGTTTTTAGTTTTTTTTGTAGTTTTTGCCTTTTTTAGTTTTTTCAGTTTTGACGTCACCTGATCCAGTTTTTTCAGGTGACGTCACCTGACCCATCCACAGACAGACAACTTATTTTTATATAGATAGAAGATATATATATATATATACTAGCTGTTGGGGTGGCGCTTCGCGCCACCCCAACACCTAGTTGGTGGGGGCCGCTTCGCGCCCCCCCCAAGCCCCCCCGCGCGCGTAAGTCGTTACGCGCCATAATAGTTACGCGCCATTGTAGTTGTGTCCCTATGTCTCACCTGTGAATATAGATATATATATATATATGGTTTTAACTACGTAAAACTTGCGAATATACAACATTCTTTGCTGTCCCATTGTCTTTGCATATAAATAGATTGTCAGGTTATCCCCCTGTTTCCCCCGGTGTCCCCGTTGTAGTTGTGTCCCTGTGTCCCGGTCGTCATTTATATTCCCTGTGTCCCGGGTCCCGGTCATCATTTGTATCCCGGTGTCCCGGTCTGTATATACATTCGTTTTTTAGTTTGTTTTTCTCCTTTATTTTTTTCCTTTTTTTTTCTTTTTTAGCTTATTTAGATTTTTAGATTTTTTAGTTTTTTTTATTAGTTTTTAGTTTTTATTTCTTTTTAGTTTTTTTGTCCCGGTCGTCATTTATATCCCCCTGTTTCCCCCGGTGTCCCCGTTGTAGTTGTGTCCCTGTGTCCCGGTCGTTATTTATATTCCCTGTGTCCCGGTCGTCATTTGTATCCCGGTGTACCGGTCTGTATATACATTCGTTTTTTAGTTTTGTTTTTCTCCTTTATTTTTTTCCTTTTTTTTTTCTTTTTTAGTTTATTTAGATTTTAGATTTTTTAGTTTTTTTATTAGTTTTTAGTTTTTTTTTCTTTTTAGTTTTTTTGTAGTTTTTACCTTCTTTTTAGTTTTGTTAATTTTTTTTTTACTTGTGTCCTGGTCGTCATTTATACTCCCTGTGTCCCGGTGCTTTGTTGATTGCTAATCGAACATTCCTTTTGTCCTGGTCGCTTTCTCTTTGAGTGTCGTCATTTATTTTTTCGTTTTTAGTTCTTTTAGTTTTTACCTTTTTTAGTTTTTTTTTAGTTTTTAGTTTTTTTAGTTTTTTACCTTTTTTTTAGTTTTTTAGTTTTTTAGCTTTTTTATTTTTTTTATTAGTTTTAGTTTTTTTGTAGTTTTTTATATAAAAATAAGTTGTCTGTCTGTGGATGTGTGGATGGATGTGTGGATGGATGTGTCAGGTGACGTCACCTGAAAAAACTGGATTAGGTGACGTCAAAACTGAAAAAACTAAAAAAAAGGCAAAAACTACAAAAAAACTAAAAACTAATAAAAAAAATAAAAAAGCTAAAAAACTAAAAAAACTATAAAGGTAAAAACCAATAAAAAACTAAAAAAAAAACTGAAAAAACTAAAAAAAGGCAAAAACTACAAAAAAAAACTAAAAACTAATAAAAAAAGTAAAAAAGCTAAAAAACTAAAAAAACTAAAAAAACTAAAAAAAAGGTAAAAAACAAAAAAATAAAAAATAAAAAAAAACTAAAAAAAAGGAAAAAACTGAAAAATAAGCTAAAATAAAGGTAAAAACCAATAAAAAACTAAAAAAAAAAAAGGAAAAAACTAATAAATGACGACACTCAAAGAGAAAGCGACCAGGACAAAAAACTAAAAAAAAGGCAAAAACTACAAAAAACTAAAACTAATAAAAAAAATAAAAAAGCTAAAAAACTAAAAAAACTAAAAAAAGGTAAAAAACTAAAAAAACTAAAAACTAAAAAAAAACTAAAAAAGGTAAAAACTAAAAGAACTAAAATGAAAAAAATAAATGACGACACTCAAAGAGAAAGCGACCAGGACAAAAGGAATGTTCGATTAGCAATCAACAAAGCACCGGGACACAGGGAGTATAAATGACGACCAGGACACAAGTAAAAAAAAAAATTAACAAAACTAAAAAGAAGGTAAAAACTACAAAAAAACTAAAAGAAAAAAAAACTAAAAACTACTAAAAAAACTAAAAAATCTAAAAATCTAAATAAACTAAAAAGAAAAAAAAAGGAAAAAAATACAGGAGAAAAACAAAACTAAAAAACGAATGTATATACAGACCGGTACACCGGGATACAAATGACGACCGGGACACAGGGAATATAAATAACGACCTGGACACAGGGACACAACTACAACGGGGACACCGGGGGAAACAGGGGGATATAAATGACGACCGGGACAAAAAACTAAAAAGAAATAAAAACTAAAAACTAATAAAAAAAACTAAAAAATCTAAAAATCTAAATAAGCTAAAAAAGAAAAAAAAAGGAAAAAAATAAAGGAGAAAAACAAAACTAAAAAACGAATGTATATACAGACCGGGACACCGGGATACAAATGATGACCGGGACCCGGGACACAGGGAATATAAATGACGACCGGGACACAGGGACACAACTACAACGGGGACACCGGGGGAAACAGGGGGATAACCTGACAATCTATTTATATGCAAAGACAATGGGACAGCAAAGAATGTTGTATATTCGCAAGTTTTACGTAGTTAAAACCATATATATATATATATATATCTATATTCACAGGTGGACATAGGGACACAACTACAATGGCGCGTAACTATTATGGCGCGTAACGACTTACGCGCACGGGGGGGCTTAGGGGGGGCGCGAAGCGCCCCCACCAACTAGGTGTTGGGGTTGGGGAATACAAATTGTTTTTTCCATGGACAATTATATGTTGCATGTTCAAGAGTCGGTAAACCTGACAATATATTTATATGCACAAACAATGGGACAGCCAAGAATGTTGTATATTCGCAAGTTTACTTAGTTAAATATATATATA